>NC_083569.1:121286987-121586987 GCF_027579695.1 Neoarius graeffei | reverse complement strand
TTACTCGCACTACCAACAGGTGGCGTAGTTTGACTGCCAAACATTCAAATATACTCTGAACATCACATTGCCCCTTTCTTTTTTTAGTAAATACCAACACTATGTTTTTGCATTTTGACACAATGCTAACTGCTGAATTTTAAACCAACATTCTGCAGCAATTTCAAAACATTATGACTGTACTGAACATTGTACTTAGTCAGACATATAGATATAGCTAATGTGTAATATTAAACACTTTATCTTTTCACTTTTAGCGAACACATATTACTGAAACTCACAAATGAAATACATATTAAAAGATGCTTTGCAAACGCTTTCTCTTGTTAAATGAAAGTTACATGTTTTTTAATCTTGACCAAACCAGTCTCTTATAAGTTCATAACAGTCCATAAGCTATGTGTAGTCCTGGAGGTAGGCGGGAGGACATCTGTTCTGCCTCAGAGGGTACCTTTGTGGTGATGTGACAGTAGAGGCATCAATGTCATCACAAACAGTATTGTCACCAAGATCTTGCATGATGTCCAACAGCTCCGGGGCTATCTTTTTGAAGAAAGAGGCGTTCCTGACGACGAAGTGTCCATTTCTGGCTGCTGTAACCATAGAGCCTTTGACTTTGGTCACAGAGTATGGCTTGGCATTGCATGGTGTGGTGAGCTTGCTGTGCTTGGGCTGACGATGAAGCACGGTGTCACCTGGAATGAGAGCATGTGGTACAGCATGATGATGGGAGTCTGCATGTGATTTCATCTTGGTTTTAGCCTTGTTGTCCTTTGCTCTCACTTCAGAGTCTGAATTGTTCCTTGCTGAGTGATCAAATGAGGGAATCTTCGTGTACACCTTGCGCTGGAACAATAGTTCAGCAGGGGAGCTTTCTGTTGTGCTGTGAGGTGTATATCGGTATTCACGTAATAAGATGTTCAGTTGTTGTTTCCAGGGAATTCCTTGCGTTTCGGCTACATGTATAGCTTTGCCCAGTGTACGCATGAATCTTTCAGCTGTAGCATTAGCCTGAGGCCAAAAGGGTGTGATCCAGCAGTGGTGGAATCCTAGATAGTCCGCGAACTGAGAGAATTGATCACTGTTGAATGGTGGACCATTATCAGTTTTTACCACTCTGGGAATCCCAAACATGGAGACAACCTTGTCCATCACTGGAATGACTGTGTTCGCTGAGGTTGACCTTACACTCTCAACAACTGGGTAATGTGTATAATCATCCCCTATGACAAACAGATACTCTCCAGTTGGAAGTGGTCCATAAAAATCTACACTGACACTATGCCAGGGAGCTTCTGGTAGAACGGACATTTTCAGTGGTTCAGTATGTGCAACTGGTGTGTTTGCCTGACATGCTATATAGTTGCATACTGCTGCTTCTGCTTTGCGATCGATATCTGGAAACCAGACTTTGGTCCTGAGCAGGGCTTTAGTTTTGACAATGCCCTGGTGTCCCTCGTGAGCTAGCTGGAGCACTCTGTGTTGTAGAACAGAGGGAATCACTATTCTAGTGCCACGCAGTATGATGCCTGATGCATCTGATGTTGTTAGTTCAGTGCTAACCTGTCTGAACTGTTTCAATATGTCTGCGTTCTGTGATTTGTCAGTTTTGTGCCAAGTGTTGTGTCTTATGTGAGTACTGACCTTTTGTAGGAGTGGGTCTTAAAGTGTCTCTGCTTTGATTTCCATGAGCATCATGGCTTTGGGTGTTGCATGACTAGCAATGAAGTTCACATATTCCTCTGCTACTTTTGCTGCATGTGTGCTGTCACTTATCTGAGCAGGGATGGGGTGACGAGACATGTAGTCAGCTGGATTTTCAGCTCCCTTTCTATATTCCACTTTGAAGTCATAGGGCTGAAGTCTTAGTCCCCATCTTTCAATCCTGGCGGGTGGTTTTGACTTAGGATTGTTCCATATGATTTCCAGTGCTTTGTGATCAGTCACTAGAGTTAAAGGATGGCCATAGATTTAGAGGTGGAAGTGCTCACAGCTCCACACAATAGTCAATGCTTCTTTTTCTGTCTGTGAGTACCATCTCTCCACGTCGCTGAGAGACCGACTAGCATACGCTACTATGCGTTTCACCCCTTTTTCATCTTTTTGGCAGAGGATTGCACCCAGTCCGACCGGGCTAGCATCCACGATCAGTTCAGTCTCTCTGCCTGGGTAAAAATATGACATTGTTGTGTCACTGGTCAGACTGTCTTTCAGTGTCTGCAATGCAGCTTGCTGTTCTGGTCCCACTCCCAGGGCGTACCCTGTCTGGTGAGCTTGCGCAGTGGTTCAGAGATGGAGGAGAAGTCTTTGATAAATCTTGAGCAGTAATTGGCCATGCCCAGCAGACTGTTGATTTCACCTGGAGTTTGTTGGTCTGTAGCGTGCTGAACAGCAGCAACTTTCTTGGGATCTGCTGAGACACCCTGTGCAGAAAAGATGAAACCAAAGAACTTAAGCCTGGATTTGTTAAATTCACATTTTTCTCGATTGAGTGTGAGACCGCTCTCTTTTAGTCTCTGGAACAGTGCTCGGAGGTTGTTGTCATGTTCAGTCTGAGAGGCACCATAGACAATAATGTCATCACTAAGGTTCTTCACACCCGAGAGACCTTGCAGTGTTTGGCATATGGCATTTTGAAACACCTCAGCGGCAGAAGATATGCCAAAACTTAGTCTCTTGTACCGCCTCAGTCCAAGGTGAGTGGTGAATGTTGTGATGTACCTGCTGTCTGGGTGAAGTTCCAGTTGGTGATATCCAGCTCTCAGAACCAGTTTGGAAAACACTGTTGCTCCATTTAGCTCATGTATGACATCATCCATGGTGGGAGTTATGTGGCGTTCCCTTTCAATGGCCGTGTTAGCTTGCAGGGATGAGAATGGGACATTTAAAAAAACTCTGAAATGTCTGCCAAGGGCGGCACGGTGGTGTAGTGGTTAGCGCTGTCGCCTCACAGCAAGAAGGTCCTGGGTTCGAGCCCCGGGGCCGGCGAGGGCCTTTCTGTGTGGAGTTTGCATGTTCTCCCCGTGTCCGCGTGGGTTTCCTCCGGGTGCTCCGGTTTCCCCCACAGTCCAAAGACATGCAGGTTAGGTTAACTGGTGACTCTAAATTGACCGTAGGTGTGAATGTGAGTGTGAATGGTTGTCTGTGTCTGTGTGTCGGCCCTGTGATGACCTGGCGACTTGTCCAGGGTGTACCCCGCCTTTCGCCCGTAGTCAGCTGGGATAGGCTCCAGCTTGCCTGCGACCCTGTAGAAGGATAAAGCGGCTAGAGATAATGAGATGAGATGAGATGTCTGCCAAGGGCAGACATAATGCACGCAAAGCGTGCATGGGGGGGTTTCAAAGGGGGGTGCGACCCCCTTTGAGCATGGAAAATGTTTATAAAATGCACTAAGAAATGGTGACCTCTGATGACTTCTAACATTGAAAATAAAGGGAAATCATTACCTTTGAAAGCTTGAAATAGCCAACAATATCTTAATCATTTTCCCAAACTTCTGAAATATTTGCAAACAATTGTATTCTGTGTGAAATACATATCAAATAGACTATTGAACTTTCAAGTCAAATTCAAGAAATAATTATAAGTAATTGATGTTTGTGTATACATTTTCTAAAACATAGATAATATCAATCAATGGTTATATATAAATTTTCTAAAACACTATTATATATATATATATATATACAGTGGTGCTTAAAAGTTTGTGAACCCTTTAGAATTTTCTATATTTCTGCATAAATATGACCCAAAACATCATCAGATTTTCACACAAGTCCTAAAAGTAGATAAAGAGAACCCAGTTAAACAAATGAGACAAAAATATTATACTTGGTCATTTATTTATTGAGGAAAATGATCCAATATTACATGTCTGTGAGTGGCAAAAGTATGTGAACCTTTGCTTTCAGTATCTGGTGTGACCCCCTTGTGCAGCAATAACTGCAACTAAATGTTTCCGGTATCTGTTGATCAGTCCTGCACACCGGCTTGGAGGAATTTTAGCCCATTCCTCCGTACAGAACAGCTTCAACTCTGGGATGTTGGTGGGTTTCCTCACATGAACTGCTCGCTTCAGGTCCTTCCAGAACATTTTGATTGGATTAAGGTCAGGACTTTGACTTGGCCATTCCAAAACATGAACTTTATGCTTCTTTAACCATTCTTTGGTAGAACGACTTGTGTGCTTAGGGTTGTTGTCTTGCTGCATGACCCACCTTCTCTTGCGATTCAGTTTGTGGACAGATGTCCTGACATTTTCCTTTAGAATTCCCTGGTATAATTCAGAATTAATTGCTCCATTAATGATGGCAAGCCGTCCTGGCCCAGATGCAGCAAAACAGGCCCAAAACACGATACTACCACCACCATGTTTCACAGATGGGATAATGTTGTTATGCTGGAATGCAGTGTTTTCCTTTCTCCAAACTTAACGCTTCTCATTTAAACCAAATTGTTCTATTTTGGGCTCAGCCGTCCACAAAACATTTTTCCAATAGCCTTCTGGCTTGTCCATGTGATCCTTAGCAAACTGCAGACAAGCAGCAAGTTTTTTGGAGAGCAGTGGCTTTCTCCTTGCAACCCTGTCATGCATACCATTGTTGTTCAGTGTTCTCCTGATGGTGGACTCATGAACATTAGCCAGTATGAGAGAGGCCTTCAGTTGCTTAGAAGTTACCCTGGGGTCCTTTGTGACCTCGCCAACTATTACACGCCTTGCTCTTGGAGTGATCTTTGTTGGTCGACCACTCCTGGGGAGGGTAACAATGGTCTTGAATTTCCTCCATTTGTACACAATCTGTCTGACTGTGGATTGGTGGAGTCCAAACTCTTTAGAGATGGTTTTGTAACCTTTCCCAGCCTGATGAGCATCAACAACGCTTTTTCTGAGGTCCTCAGAAATCTCCTTTGTTTGTGCCATGATACACTTGCACAAACATGTGTTGTGAAGATCAGACTTTGATAGATCCCTGTTCTTTAAATAAAACAGGGTGCCCACTCACACCTGATTTGTCATCCAATTGATTGAAAACACCGGACTCTAATTTCACCTTCAAATTAACTGCTAATCCTAGAGGTTCACATGCTTTTGCCACTCACAGATATGTAATATTGGATCATTTTCCTCAATAAATAAATGACCAAGTATAATATTTTTGTCTAATTTGTTTAACTGGGTTCTCTTTATCTACTTTTAGGACTTGTGTGAAAATCTGATGATGTTTTGGGTCATATTTATGCAGAAATATAGAAAATTCTAAAGGGTTCACAAACTTTCAAGCACCACTGTGTATATATATATATATATATATATATATATATATATATATATATATATATATATATATATAACATTTTATTTCAAATAAAAATCCTTTATTTTGGTGCTTTAAAAAGTGCTTTCACATAGGAATTTGAAAGATATTTTATAAATAAGATAAAAAACCTCACCATATATTTACAATCTATAGAGATTGAAAAAAATTTTTGAAGCACAGTATTAAACACCAAATGTCACATAAAATGTCAGCACCACAGACAAATTTGAAAATTTCAATTAATAGAAATAGATGTTTAGTTTGTTTATTGTTTTTTCACCTTCTTTCTAACCATCTCTTCCAGAATATTTAATCTTTCTTTTCTCTTTTTACTGACAAAAGGAACAAAAGATGTTGCAGAGGGTTTGGTAGATGGTAATGCAGTTGTAGATGTGGCTGCAGGATTAGTAGAACTTGGTTTTGAGCTAGATGATGGCTGAATAGAGGAAGAGGTTGACTGCTCAACAGGTTCGTTTGTGACAGCAGGTGACTTGGCAGATTTCTTGAGAGCAGTTGTAGATTTGACAGATTTACTTACATTTGACATCTGATTCTCACTTGTGTATTTTCTCTTTCTAGATAGTCTATATGCCCTGCGATGACCTGGTGACTTGTCCAGGATGTACCCCGCCTTTCGCCCGTAGTCAGCTGGGATAGGCTCCAGCTTGCCTGCGACCCTGTAGAACAGGATAAAGCGGCTACAGATAATGAGAATGAGAATGAGAGATAGCCTATGTTTTTGTAGGGCTTTAAGAGCTTTTGCTGATACATTTCTATTGGCCTGTGCCTTGGTCAGAACTGATGTTTTTAACATGAACTTATTTTGCCTGAACTCTCTTGCTTGTCTTTTTTTCTCTAGCTCTTTCTTGTATTCAGCAGCAGAGTTCCTCATGTTTGTGCATAGGTTCTTATCAACTTTGTCGTGATTGACATCTTTCCTTTTGAAGTATTCAACAGCTGAAAGGCCTCTGGTCGAAAGATGATATTTCACACACCGAATGGCACTATACGTTTCAATGTTCATTTGGCATGATCTGATGTCAATTACATCCCCCATGGTGTTGAACGAGGACTCTACTTGTGGTCCATGAAAGATGCTAAGACGTGCAAATACTAATTTACACAGAAGTGGATACTTCTTGGACTTAACAACTTCAGTCCACCATGTATCAATTCTGACATGTTCAGTTGCTGACTTCAGGCTTAAGTCCACTTGCAAGGCAAGGCAAGTTTATTTATATAGCGCATTTCATACACAGTGGCAGTTCAATGTGCTTTACAGAGGTACCGGTAAAGGCAAAACAGTAAACAATAGAAAATAAAATTACATAAAATAAAGGGGGAAGAAGATAGAAAGTTCAGTAAAAACAGCAGAATAAAATGGAATAAAAGTTAAGTAAAGTTTAAGACATGCAAAGACTGTAAAAGTTAAGTAAAGTTTCAAACATGTAAAGATGATATTTATCAGTTAGCAGAAAGCATCTGAAAACAGCTTGGTCTTTAATCTAGATTTGAAGCTGCCAACAGCAGGAGCATTTTTAATGTCCTCTGGCAGTTGGTTCCATAGCTGTACTGCATAGTAGCTAAAAGCTGCTTCACCACACTTTGTTTTAACAACAGGTTTTACCAGTAAATTTTGCTGCTGCGATTTGGTAGATCTGATTGGGTTAGGCCGCTGCAACATATCAGAGAGGTAATTGGGCCCTGTACCATTTAGAGATTTGTACACCAGCAGCAATGCTTTAAAGTCAATTCTGTAGCTTACTGGAAGCCAGTGAAGGGACCTTAGAATTGGAGTAATGTGCTCTGTTCTTTTTGTTCGTGTGAGAACCCTCGCTGCTGCATTTTGAAACAGCTGAAGTCGTTTGACGGGTTTTTTTGGCAGGCCTGTGAAAAGGCCATTGCAGTAATCAACCCTACTAGAGATGAAGGCATGTATAAGTTTTTCCAGATAATTTTTTGACATAAGTCCGCTTAGTTTGGAAATGTTTTTTAGGTGATAAAATGACGATTTAGTGATTGCTTTCATGTGACTGTCAAAGTTTAGCTCGCTGTCAATGAAAACACCAAGATCCAAGATTTTTAACCATATCTTTTGTTTTAATCCCCTTTGTGTCAAGAATAGTGGTAATCCTGAGTCTTTCATCTTTTTTCCCAAATAGAATTACTTCTGTTTTATCTGTGTTCAGCTGGAGAAAATTTTTTGACATCCAGTTGTTGATTTGGTCGATACACTGGTAGAGACATTCAAGGGGGGCATAATCATTAGGTGATAGAGCAAAATAAATTTGAGTGTCATCTGCATAGCAGTGATACAAAATTGAGTTGTTCTTGATAATTTGTCCAAGTGGGAGCATATAAAGGTTGAATAGTAATGGTCCAAGGATCGACCCTTGGGGGACACCACAGGTCAAGGACATTGATGTTGAGGTACAATTTCCCATGGTAACAAAGAAGCTTCTATCTTTTAAGTATGATTTTAACCAATTGATAACTTTACCAGTCAACCCAACCCGGTGTTCAAGTCGATACAGCAGTATGTTGTGATCAACAGTATCAAAAGCTGCACTGAGGTCCAGTAACACCAGGACCGATGTTTTGCCTGCATCAGTATTAAGACGTATGTCATTTATAACTTTAATCAGCACTGTTTCAGTGCTGTGATTGGCACGAAATCCTGACTGAAAGTTATCAAAACAGCTGTTTGATATCAAGAAGGCAGTTAATTGATTGAAGACAATTTTTTCAAGGATTTTCTTGATGAATGGTAGATTTGATATTGGCCTGTAGTTGTTCAATACTGAAGCATCCAGATTATTCTTTTTAAGTAAGGGCTTTACAATGGCTTTTTTCAGGGACGCAGGAAAAATGCCAGTCTCTAGGGAAGTATTTATGATCTGAAGCACATCTGTAATTATAAGGTGAAGAACAGACTTAAAAAATTTGGTGGACAGAATGTCCAATTCAGATGTTGAGGAACTGAGATTTTGTACAGTTTTTTCAAGAGTCTCGTAATCAATCAAACAAAATTCTGACATTGTGTTGAAATTGTCTGTCTGTGTCACTGGTGATTGCAGTTTTTCAGTTATTTGCAACTGAGATATATTATGAGCCATATTCTGCCGTATTTTATCAATTTTACCTTTAAAGAAGGATGGAAACTCATTGCATTTATTAACTGAGAGAAGTTCAGGTGCTAATTGTGGTGGGGCATTAGTTAGCTTCTCTACTGTTGAAAATAGCACACGGGCATTGTTCATATTCCTGTTGATGATGTTGGAGAAGAAAGACTGTCTTGCTTTACGAATTTCATAATTATAATTACAAAGCATCTCTTTATGGATTTGATAATGGATGTGAAGTTTAGATTTGCGCCATTTTCTTTCAGTCTTCCTACATTCTCTCTTTAGCAATTTAACAGCTGGGTATTGCTTCCATGGTGCTTTCTGCTTGTCATTGACTCTTTTGATTTTGATTGGAGCAATATTATCCATAATTTGGGTCATATTTAAATAAAAAATTTCCAGTAAGTCGTCTACAGAGTCTGACATTTTAGTTGAGATCCAAGAGAGAGCTTGCTCAAAGAGAACACGTGTTGTCGTTTATG
This sequence comes from Neoarius graeffei, assembly GCF_027579695.1. Classification (NCBI taxonomy): domain Eukaryota; kingdom Metazoa; phylum Chordata; class Actinopteri; order Siluriformes; family Ariidae; genus Neoarius; species Neoarius graeffei. The sequence goes on along the minus strand of NC_083569.1, from coordinate 121,578,062 downwards.
ACTCTCCTACCCATAGTTGTTGAGCTGTTCTGAATGTGAGGGGACATAGAAACATCAGAGAAAACACAGAAATGATCAGATAAGGCCAGGTCAACAACAGTAGTAGAAACAGTAAGACCCTTTGTGATAACGAGGTCAAGGGTATGACCACGAGAGTGGGTCGGTCCCTGTACATGTTGTACTAGGTTGAAGTCAATAAGTGCAAGTAGTTCTCTGGCATAAGTGTTTTCAGGATTATCTACATGCAAGTTAAAATCCCCAGATATAATAAGACAGTCAAACTCTAAGCAAATGACTGACAACAGTTCACCAAACTCTTCCAGAAAAACTTTGGCTGAATGTCTCGGAGGCCTGTAAATAGTTAATAACAATATGTTAGGAGAGCATGTAACAAGTATGCACAAGTGTTTAAAGGATGTAAAATCACCAAGTGAGGACTGTTTACATTGAAAAGAGGCTTTGAATATATTTGCAATCCCTCCTCCTTTCCCATGTCGGGTAGCACTCATGAAATTAAAATTTCATTTTTTATTTGCAACTGCTGAACCTCTAGGTCATACTTCTCCTTCTCGTCATCAGAGATGAGAGGCACCATATCTTTTAGATTCCTTAAAGCTTCTGCAGTTTTGCTATGCCCTCTCGCAGAAGGATCTATGGTGGAAACACATTTCAATAGTTTGTTATTCAGTGGGAACTTCTTCTGTATATACACGGCAGAGCTGGTATATGCCTGCATCACATTTCTCAGGAAAAACATGTTGGTCGAATCATCTTGACGAGCTGCTTTAATAATCTTTTTTGCTGAATGTCCGATGAACACTTCACTTGTCTTTAGATAGATGTTTTCATCGTCAAGGTTCATCTGTTTCAGTTGAACTGAGGATTTGGGTATTTTCTCAGGCTTTACAAAACAAGCAAGGAAATTCTGAAAGAGTTCTTCCAGTTTGTCATGCACAACATGTATAAGTGGTTCCTTACTCTGGAAGAGACAAACATAACTTTTCAGGAGAAGCAAAGCAGACTGATAGAAGTTCAGGATCAATTTTGTTTTCTTTTCATTGAACATTACTTTGTCAACAATCCGCAACTTTCTATTCCTGCCGTCTTCTGTGAGTTTCTTCTCTTTCACGGTATCTATGACTTCTCGGATCCTCTCCCTCGCCTCTATGCTTACATTGTATTTTCTATAAATGTCTATGAGAATACCACGGTAGTCTTGCTGACTACCCTGAGGGATGAACCCAAAGTAGAAAATCTGAAGGACGTCTATGATGCGCAGTGTGCTCACAGACAAGTCATAAACAGAAAGCCAACGGTGATTCACAAAATGTTCTGGATTTGTGTGGGATATTCCTAGAATTTCACAAACTTCAGAGAGTCGTTCGCTGAGATCTGGTGAACATTTGATGTCATTATAAAGATCACCAAAGAGGCTCTCGACCCAATACTGAAAGGGCTCACAAAACTTTTTACACGTGTTATGAACATGATGACATATGTCCCCGTCAATATTGAGCAAATGAGGGGCTTTATTTTGTCGAATTCTTGTCTCCAAACCAGATTTTGATCCTCGCATCACTGCACAGGAGTCCATGAGGATGGAAATAAGATTAGACCATGGAATGTCATACTTATCAAACAAGTCTAAAATTACATTATACAGGGATTCAGAGTCTACCTTCACTACTTCAATCGATGCCAAATGTTCAAGTAAAACCTTCTCATTTTTCTCAGAATAATAACTAACTAAGATAGCAAGGACTCTCTTGTTGCTATTACTAGTGCTTTCATCTATGTTCAGACTGAATGGCGATGACCGGATGTTGTTGATTGTTTCTTCCAAGAATGTTTTGCTGAGGCCATGCCTAATGCGATAGGAGGCTGTTGTTCTATCCATGGACAGATTATCCAAAGCCTTTTTGTCTTTGGCGAGCTCCTTTGCTAAATCTATCAGTGCAGGTGCCATTGTAAGTGGAAGGTTGTGTTCAGCAACCACATCAAGTACCATTGCCTAAAACAAAACAAAACAAAATTATGAGAAAAATGTATTCCAAGTTTTGAGGAAGTACCATCACCTTGTAAACACACAATATCAACATAAATAGGCTCAAGAAAAATCTCATCTCATCTCATTATCTGTAGCCGCTTTATCCTTCTACAGGGTCGCAGGCAAGCTGGAGCCTATCCCAGCTGACTATGGGCGAAAGGCGGGGTACACCCTGGACAAGTCGCCAGGTCATCACAGGGCTGACACACAGACAAAGACAACCATTCACACCTACGGTCAATTTAGAGTCACCAGTTAACCTAACCTGCATGTCTTTGGACTGTGGGGGAAACCGGAGCACCCAGAGGAAACCCACGCGGACACGGGGAGAACATGCAAACTCCACACAGAAAGGCCCTCGCCGGCCACGGGGCTCGAACCCAGGACCTTCTTGCTGTGAGGCGACAGCGCTAACCACTACACCACCGTGCCGCCCTCAAGAAAAATCTTTCATTACATAAATGATTATATCATTAAAACACAAATTATTTTTCAATTCTAAGAAACCATCACCTAATTTATGTAAAATACTATCACCAATTATTCCTAAAACTATACCATATACAACACACACACGTGTGTGTGTGTGTGTGTGTGGAGAGAGAGAGAGAGAGAGAGAGAGAGATGAATCATTGTTTGTTTTATGCTAAAAAGCTTACACCTGTTTTAAAAAGATTTCTAGTATTAAAATATGAAAAGCAAAGACCTTAATTTTTTTCATAATAAAAACATACCAACACCAAATAAGCACCTAATTCTTATACAAACCCACTTTACCTTTTTACTTTTTAAGTCCAAGACAGGTTGCTACAGTAAGCAAAATACAAATCAATATATTCTCGTTATGAAATAGCATATGTTGAATTGTTTATACTTTTAAATACCAATAGTTTTTGTGATTTTAAAGTCAATAAAAATTCATACCTGTGAATTGGCCACTCGATTACTCACTGATATAAGTGGTTTCACCTCAGGCTGCTTCACCTGTTGACCTTGAAACATGGCATATGTCTGCTGTGGTTGGGATGCGCTTGATGTGGCTGCAGTCTGCATTGATGAAGGCAACTGATAGTTCGTTTTGGTGATCTTCAATTTTTCTAAGAATAAAACATTTCACTATGAAAATCTTAGATTTATTGTAAAATGTCATGGTTGTCATTTAATCTTATGTTATTTAAGAAAATATATAATAAATTAGTGTCATAGCTGTTGATCTTACAATATTCTATTCAAAACTATTTTCTATTGCAAGCCTGTTGCAAATTAATGTACAAGTATGGTGAAAAAAAATTGAGCATAATGTCCCCTTATGCCGGCCTAACCTGGCCGGTCTAGGGGGTATTTGCCCAATTCACAATCCCCCTTTCCCACATACATATACATATACACACACACACACATATATATATATATATATATACAATTTAAGTAAAACGTACCTTTGTGCTTTTTTATTTTGATGTGCTCCTGGATGTTTCTAGCTCCTCTGTTTCCATAATTGATCATATCTGAGCACAGAATACACATAACCTTTCCCGGCATGTCCACTTTTCGGATATGTTCCGTCAGGCACGTCGTCACAGTTTGTGTCCCTATATGCACGGTAATGCTACTATCGAGCCATGCCCATAGGAAACAGTTCTTTATCCCGTTCAATTTATCGATTTCCCTGGCACGATCCTCATTTTTGCAGTCCAAAACTTTCGCCATATTGTCGAAGTAACTTTGAAAACAAACCAAAATAACTAGAACTTAAGAAGTGATCAAAACCGTGTACGTATAGCTTGTTTCTCCGTGAATTGTAGAAGTGAGATGAAACTAGCGACAAAACGTTGCCGGAAATCGTCGTGAGTTGTCGTTAGCATAAATATTGAAGAAAGCAATGACGATTTCCGTTATCACAGCTGCAACTAATTTTGCGATGAGCGTTGCCGAAAGATGCTGGCGGGCGGTCGGTCGGTCCTGCCAGCTTGTGCCACCACAAGCCTCGCCTTGTGCTGACCCCTACCCCCTCCCCCCGAAATTTTCTCAACGGATTTACACGTTTCACAAAAAAGACATTTTCAGCGGGAAAAACTCGGAATTCCGCAGATCCGCGGAAAATTCTCATCCCTGTGCTTAGTGCATGTCAACGCAGATTCTGACTTTATTAGGGTCTTTAGGTTTGGGAGGTGTAACGATAGGTGAAACCCATGGTGTCAGGCCTGTGATCTCTTCAATGATGTCATCTGCCTCCAGCTTTCGAAGCTTATCCTCGACCTTCTGGCGGACGTGGAATGGTACATGTCGATGTGGTTGGCATGTAGACTTGACATCAGGATTTATGTGAAGTTTTACCTGAAAGTATTTCAGCTTTCCAATTCCTTGGAACAGCTCGGGATTACTTTCCACTAGCTCGTCTGCTACTGTGCAATACTGTGGTGTGGATGATACTGCAGTGACCACCTTAATCAGTCCTAGTGCTTTGGACGTTTTGTAGCTGAGAACATTGAATCCATCACCTTTAATCACAAAGAACGTGCACATTGTCCTCTTCTGTCCCTTTTCCACACTGCACCTGAAAGCACCACTGACAGGCAAAGGAACATTGGAGCGGAAAGGGTATATTTTGGTCTTGGTGGAGCTGAGTCGTGGACGTGGCATCAGTTTCTCAAAACTTGTTTCACTGACACAATTTGCTGAGGCCCCTGAATTGATTAAAACTAGCATGCTGCTGCTGTTTAGCTTGATGTTTGTCTGTGGTAACTCTGAGAGCTTGTCAGCATTAATTACAAACACATATGCATCGTCACTGCTGGAAGAATTGTGCTCTGTGTTCTCACCTGGTGCAGTCTTTGTTATTTGATGGACCTTCTTAGGATACTGGTTAACTTTGTTTTGTGGTTGCTTTGTGTTAATGACTCTGGGTTTTGAGCGGTACTGTCTTGCAAAGTGATTCAGTTTGCCACAAGCTCTGCATTGTTTATTTTTGGCAGGACACTCTCCATCATGAGGGTATTTACCTCCACAGTTCCTGCAGTGGTTCTCTGAATGTTGCTTATCTGACCATCTGCTGTGACTTGGGTTTTTCTCCACAGTCTTTCGATCCAGCATGTTGACTGAAGCAGATGTGCTCTTTTCTATGCCAGATGCTTGCATTTCAGACAGTTCGAGTGTTTGCCCATGGTCAAGAAGCTCATCTAAGGTTAGCTCGGGCTCCCTCAGTGCTTTTCTGTGTAGCCTGGATGTTGCACAGCTTTGTATTATTTGAGTTTTGATCTCTGCTTCAGTATCTGCAAACTCACAGTTCTTGGCTAACATCCTTAGCCTGGTGTGATAACTGTCCACATTTTCTCCTGGTTCCTGCACAGCCTTTCTGAAGATCTCATCTCATCTCATCTCATTATCTGTAGCCGCTTTATCCTGTTCTACAGGGTCGCAGGCAAGCTGGAGCCTATCCCAGCTGACTACGGGCGAAAGGCGGGGTACACCCTGGACAAGTTGCCAGGTCATCACAGGGCTGACACATAGACACAGACAACCATTCACACTCACATTCACACCTACGGTCAATTTAGAGTCACCAGTTAACCTAACCTGCATGTCTTTGGACTGTGGGGGAAACCGGAGCACCCGGAGGAAACCCACGCGGACACGGGGAGAACATGCAAACTCCACACAGAAAGGCCCTCGCCGGCCACGGGGCTCGAACCCGGACCTTCTTGCTGTGAGGCGACAGCGCTAACCACTACACCACTGTGCCACCCTTTCTGAAGATGTACACTTGATATTGCACATTTTTCTTCGGAGAGAAATATCCAGATAGCTTCTGCTCAGTGTCTGCATATTTGTCATCTTCAGCTGCCAGTGTGTCGTAAATATCATGCACTCATTCTCCTGCTATGTGCAACAATAATGCTTTAAGCCTAGCATCTCCAGTAATGTGCATTGCAGTGGTGTAATTTTCAAACCTTTGCAGCCATTTGTTCCAGCGAGGTCCGACAGTGCCAAGACCAGTTTCAGTATCAAAAGGTGGGAGAGAAGCGGTGTTCACTGCCATGCTTGCCAAGATGCGCTGACACAACCACGTTTCTTGAGTTAGCTTAGCCCACTTAGCTTGTTTCTGCTTGTCCACTTGTTCGTCTTTCACCCTCTTTTCTCCTCAGAAAAAAACAGCGGTGTTCTTGTTGCTTCTTTGAGTGTATTTTCCTTTACTCCTTATCGCCATTGTAATGTTACTGTTGCATATTTATGAACCAGGAAAACAACGACATGTTGAACAGAAACTTTGTTTATTGTCCCCGCTTTTTATCCGCACTCAACAACCAGCATAACTTCCTTGTGGTTTACTCGCACTACCAACAGGTGGCGTAGTTTGACCGCCAAACATTCAAATATACTCTGAACATCACAGTCCCAAAGGGTTTTTTACTTTTCCCACAACAGTTTGCTGAGAATTGTTTTATATTTATTAAAGATTGTGTGGCAGCGGGGGCGTGGTCAAGCGTCGGTCTGTGAATGGAGGGCGGAGTCACTGCACCTGATGGGAATTAACCTGTGTTGGTGTGTCTCCCCCAGTGACCACGCTCTATAATAGGAAGGGAGCTCTCTCCCCAACCAGAACGCTTGTGACTGGGAGAGTATAAAGTAGAAGCTGAAAAGCTAAAATAAAAAGAGTTAATGAGAACTCAGTTTTGGCATCCCGGGTTTCAGCACCACTGTAGAAATCGTTTAAAGGGGTACCAAATATAATATATACAGTTGCTGATGTGACAAAGTAACAAATTCTTAAGTATTCTATCAAATTTATATACTAGAAAACAACGAAATATCTTGGTAATTGTAAATATAATACTTTATACACTAAACCGCACAAGAGTCGCCATTTTTAAAAGACCGTGACGTCAGCGCTACCCACTGCACTAGTGGAACTCTCCAAAATAGAGGAGATAAGCGTGTAATCATGGCGTCGGGCGCATCAAGTGAAAGCGACAACTCTGTCGAATCATACGAAGAGATCCCGCAAGACACTGCAAGCAGGCTATGGCTTAGAAGGGTACCAGTTTGAACCTAGGAGAGGTACTATGTAGTGGAAGTTCATTATGTCTAACTATTAAAACTATTTTAAGTTAGTTTCTTAAGACAAGGATTTTTTAAGATGTTACCTTGTTGACAGTTTCGGCGAGAATCTTCCGCCTTCTTCAAAACAGTCACCAGATGTCGAGTGGTGACGTGCCTTATCAGCTGATGTTACGCTATGGAGGCGTGAACGTCCGGCCCAATTTGACAGGTAGTTCACGCCTCCTGCTGTCAGGTCGCTCCTGCAGGACACATCTGGTGACTGTTTTGAAGAAGGCGGAAGTTTCTCGCTGAAACTGTCAAGGTAACATCTTAAAAAATCCTTGTCTTAAGAAACAAACTTAAAATAGCTAGGAGAGGTACTCTCAACTCCGGTGATGAAATAAGAGAAGAAAGCTCAGATGACGGCGAGGATGAGACTGATGCTGACCATGGGCATGGCGAGCGTGGGGCAGAGCGTCTGCGTGCAGGTGACACGGCGTGGTGCTCGTGCGGAAAATGTAACGTGGAGTTGCTCACGAGTCCAGCAGAATATATTTGCTGCAATGAGATAGGCACCACCCGTGGACTTGCGAAATCGTCGCAAGAGGCAGAAACGGGTATTTCACACGTGCTATTCCCAACCTCAATGAGCCAACACAACTGGGCACATACATACGTCATGAGTGTTACGCAGAGAAAATGAACGTGCATTCTGATTGGATAAAATTAATATCATGGCGGGCTGTTCAAACTGCGGAAATAGTTTGCTCGAGCTACTTTCAAAACACTATAACTTTCCAACCTTAGAACAAAAAACTTTGTAAGTCTTGAATAAGGTTCATTAATGTGTGTTTTATTGTTATATTTACTCTATATATTGCCCTCTGTTCCCCTTTAAGGTGGGTGGAGCACAGAAGCACTGCAGGCCAGAACTGAGTTCTCATAAACTCTTTATTTTAGCTTTTCAGCTTCTACTTTATACTCTCCCAATCACAAGCGCTCTGGTTGGGGAGAGAGCTCCCTTCCTCTTACAGGGCGCGGTCACTGGGGGAGACACACCAACACAGGTTAATTCCCATCAGGTGCAGTGATTCTGCCAATTACCTTCCCTGACTCCGCCCTCCATTCACAGACCGACGCTTGACCACGCCCCCGCTGCCACAGATGGATATACATTTTTTATAGTGATAGTTCAATGTGTGTATGTACTGCATGCAAATATGGACAAATTAAACATAATGTGGCAGCTAAACAGGAAGCGATAGATAAGAGAAAATAATGCGGAAGAATTAAAGATAATAATGAGCAAAAAACATTTTTTTTTTTAAATTGCCAGAGGTGATCAAAGATGACATGAACAATGAAATGTCTTGGAATGTGACCAACATTGTTTTCTTGAAAATGTAACTGATAAAAAAGCCATAATCTGTGATAGAAAATGTCCTTTAATATGTCTGAAAATAAAACTAATCCCCACTGCCTGTGGTTCAATTCAGATAAACACTGCGAGACGAATTAAAGCAAAAGTTTTTTTTTTTTTTCAAACCGGCTATACAGTGAAAAGCTTCATTCCTTCTGTTTAAATGCATAAACAGTGCATTTTGTTTAATATTAATCAAAATAATTGGTTATAACTGGAGAGAGGATTTAAACATTATAGCTGAGATTAGGACAGGTTTTTAAACTCGCTCGTCAATTAGTTTTAATGATGTTCTTCACCCACTCGTCTTCAGGATGTGCACACGTCTTTTTGCCGTTGTTTAGAGTAAAGCTGCAGAGGAGAGAGAAGATTTACATCAGTGTTAAACTGCAATAACATCAGAAACTCAAACACTCTCACACGTCCCAAACCTCCAACAACATTTAAAATGATAATCTATTAAAGTTAATATTATATTATACACAACCATAAAGCAATGACTGACATGGAAATAAACTTTTTAATATTAACTGAAATTAATAAAATATAAATGAGGGGCTGAAAGCTTACATGACTCCAGGGTTTTTACACGTTATGTGTGTTACTTTACACGCTGTAATGATATTTGCAGGGATTCTTTTCTTGTAGTAACTGAAACAGCATGGACCTGGTCCATCCGCATCTGTGTGAAAACATTTATACATTTAGTTCTGTGATTAAAGGCTCAAAAAACACCATCAAATGGTTTTACGTATATCGACTAAAAGATTCTCCTTGTAGTGTTTATTAAATTGTCCCACAGCGCTGTGGAGTTCTGGATTGTGATTGGTCAGAAGGTGTTGATTAGTTTTCTATAACAGCAGCTCTGACAGTAGTGCAGCTGCCAATCACAGGTTTATATTAATGCCCTCGTTCTAATACGTTATCGTTTCTATGGTAACAGCTGGTGAGTGAACGACTGTTTATCGCTGCTCTAATGTCAGTGAGAACAGTTGTTCAGCGGTTTAAATGTTGGACGACCGATCAGAGGCTCGTGATTTCAGATCTCACCACCACCAAGCTGCTACTGCTGGGCCCCTGAGCAAGGCCCTTACTCCTCTTATGATGTGATGTTGGAACAGTTTGTAAACTGGTTTGGTTTCAGAGGAATGAAACACTTGGGGATGCACTATTACAGGAAAATAATCAACTTCAGGGTGGGAACAGGAGCTCTGCTTCATCACACCACCCTGTCACTCAGTAATTTACTGTAACAGTGTGACAAACACACAGTGGTTTATTAACGCTGGTTATTTTCAGCAGCCTGGTCATCTTTTTAGGAAATTCAGTATCATTATAAAGCAGGGGAGTGGTAGCGAGTAACAACACCAGTCTAGTTTATTTTAAAGAAGTCAAAGTACACAAGGACCTCAATTAATGAAAATATCTTAAACTAATAATAATAATAATAATAATATTTAAATCAATATAATTAAATAAATATTATAAAAATGATTAACTTTATCTTACTCGTTGCCGATGTGAAGGACTGAAGGCAGACAAGAACCAGCAGAACCAGCAGGAGAGAACGAGAGAACATGACTGCTGCTGATGGTGATGATGAAGATCACGATGCAAACAGAATGGTATTAATGCAGATATCACCTGAAGCTTGAGTTTATATAAGCTGGTAAGAGGGTGAGGGCGTGGTTTGGGTGTTTGATGGTGACAAAAAAGTTCCACTTTGACGAAGAGAAAAAGAAACGCCCCTCTTCTACAGAACAGCCTGCTGTGGGTTTCCGCTCTGATAAGAAAGATCTGATAAGCATTTTGTAACGGCCAAAGTAGAATTCATATAGATGTGAATTACAATTTATGTTAAAAAGTATATATTATTTCATTTGAGTGTGTAATTTCATATAAGTAGTTTATTTCATAATTAAGATGATGAATAATATGTGGCAAGGGTAAAAGAATTAGAATTAGAATCAGAATTCATATGTTAAGAATTAGAACTGTCTCACGCTTCTTAAGAATTCATATGTGAAGAATTAGAACAAGAATTAGAACTGCCTCACACTTCTCAAGAATTAGAATTAGAATTCATTCAGCTATATAAGAACGGTCTCGCGCTTTTCAGGGTAGATGTCGAGAAGCCGTGGAAGCGCACAGTTTTTCTTACCTGACTCTCTGACTCTCTGACTCTCTGATATTGACTCACCGACTCTCTGTATCTTAGAACCTTTGTAATAGTTAAACGAGGATTAAAGTTCAACTTTCAAGACGTTTCAAGTGAATTTATTGCAAGGCACACGGACACTGAGAGTGGAAACAGTTACTTTGGGACAGAGACTTCGTGAGCGTAAGCTATAGCACTTTTCTCAAGGTCTCACTACGAACGAGCCTCTACAATAGTAAGAAAAACTCGCTTGACATCGGATTACAAAACGCTGGAGAGGTTCGCTGAAACTGGAAAGAAGATTCATCGAGGGATTTACCGTTTACCACAACCATGACGGATGAAGAAGAAAAGACGGTAAGCCTTCCGAGGGAAAAACGTCAGCGTAAACCAACACAACGGTCATTGGAAAATAGTCTGCAGACAAGAATTGACTCCAGAAGAGCAAAGCTAGGAAAACTGACTGAGAAAAAAAACGAATTGCGTGAGTTAATGGATGATGATGCAAACGTGGAAATTATAACAAAGGAATTGTTAACCAAGTATGAAGAGCTGATAGAAGAATTCAGTAAGATAAATGCTGATGTCAAAGACCTGTACAGTCAACTTGGATGCACACAGAATATGAATACAGATCAAAGTAATTGGTTTCAGCCAAGATATGATGAGCAATGCAATTTTGTGCAAGAGGTTAGATCATGGATACAAGAGGCAACGCTTCGCATAGAAGAGTCTGAAAGAGTGAACAATGAGGTAAATCCTGAAGATAGCGTTTCAGTCACATCCAGAAAGAGTAAAAAAGCCAAGTCTGTCTCTTCTGCTTCTGTAGTATCATCGGTTCGCGCTGAGAGCTTAAAAGTTGAAATGGAGAAAGCTGCTTTGTTAACCAAGACAGCCACATTGAAACAGAAAAGGGCTTTGGAAGAGCAGGAGCTACGGCTCAAAGCGGAAAAGGAAAAACAGAAAAGGGCTTTGGAAGAGCAGGAGCTACGGCTCAAAGCTAAAAAGGAAGAGCAGGAGCTACGGCTCAAAGCTAAAAAGGAAGAGCAGGAGCTACGGCTCAAAGCGGAAAAGGAAAAACAGAAAAGGGCTTTGGAAGAGCAGGAGCTACGGCTCAAAGCTAAAAAAGAAGAGTTGGAGTTACAAACAGAGCTCGCTGCATCAGATGCAAGATTAGCTGTGTTAAGAAAATATGAAGGCTCAGATGTGTCAAGCGGCTCTAAAGGCAGTAGAGTGGATTCACTGACGGCTACTCAGAGACAACATGTCAGCCACAATAGGAGCAGTGGGGCTAGTAATGTATCTCAGCATAGCCATAGTAGTGGAATAGCTACCGATGCAACGCCTGTTGTGCAACAAGAGCCTGTCACTTCAAAGGGCAATTCTGCAAACACAGACAACCTGGCTTCTGTCATGCAACGCCAAAATGAGATAACTGAGAGTCTAATAAAGCAACAAAAGCTATCTACATTGCCATCGCCGAATAATCCAGTTTTTAAAGGAGATCCAATGGAATACCATCTATTCATGAGAGCTTTCGAGCATTGCATAGAAAGCAAGACTGAAAACAGCAAAGATCGGCTTTATTATTTGGAACAGCACACAAGTGGTCAGCCTAATAGCTTAGTGCGCAGCTGTTTTCATATGGACCCTGAACGGGGCTACCCTGAAGCCAAGAAATTATTAAAGGAGCGCTTTGGTGACAAATATAAGATCTCGATGGCATACCTGGACAAGGCTTTAAATTGGCCTACTATCAAGTCGGACGACGCTAAGGCACTTGAAGCATATGCTCTGTTTCTGATCAACTGTAACAATGCAATGTCGGATCTAGAGTACTTGGATGAGATGGAGAATGCTGCGAACATGCGCACAGTCATCTCCAAGCTCCCATACAGGCTGAGGGAGAAATTCAGGAGCGTCGCCATTGACATTCAGAAGAAAGATCGGCGAACAAAGTTCCAAGACGTGGTGTCATTTGTAACCAAACAGGCTGAAATGGCAGCACACCCTGTGTTTGGTGAAATCTCAGGTCAAACAAAGCGCCAACCTGAAAAATCAGCTGGCAAGAAAACCATCATAACGCTAGCCACTGAAGCTAAAGAGCAGAAAGTAGTGAAAGATGTTGCTGGTGCTGAGAACAAGAAAGCTAAAGAGAAGAAACCAAACAGGAACATGGCTTTCATGAAACCATGCATCTTCTGTCAGGGAGATCATACCATGGAACAGTGCAAGAAACTTCAAAAAAAGCTGCACAAAGAAAAATTGGAATTCCTTAAAAGTAAAGGACTCTGCTTCAGCTGTCTTATAGGAGGACACATGAGCAGTGCCTGTGAAGAAAAGAAGAGCTGTGAGATGTGTTCAGCTAAACACCCTACACTGTTACACATAAAGCAGACCCCTAAAGACATACCAAAAGAAGACACTTCAAGGGAGGAACCAAAAGAGGAGTCTTTACAGGAAGAACAAACTGTGGTCAGTGGATTCGTGGATGCAGGGAAAACTTGCTCTCAGATGGGGGCTGGGGGTGCAGGAACTGTCCTCTCCATCGTTCCGGTGAGAGTGAAGGCAAAGAAAGGCAACAAGGTGCTGACTTATGTGTTCCTGGATCCAAGGAGCAACGCCTCCTTTTGCACTAACAAGCTAGCCAACGACCTTAACCTGCAAGGAAAAAATGTGAACATCCTACTTACTACTATGGGAGACCAAAAGACCATCTCGTGCAAGGTGTTGCCAGACCTAGAAATCAGCAGTCTGGAGGGGGATGACTTTGTCGGGCTCACTGGTGTGTTTATGCAAAGGGCCATACCTGCTAGTCAGGAGAATATCCCAACCCAAGAGGACGTGGATAGGTGGCCACACTTACGAGGTGTACGAATTCCATTGATCAAGGCGGATATCGATCTTCTAATTGGGACTGATGTCGCAAAGGCTTTAGAGCCAAAAGAGGTAATCTGCAGCGTGAAAGATGGGCCGTATGCAGTACGTACAGTCTTGGGATGGACAGTGAACGGGCCGCTGCATGAGAACATCGGAAGCTGGTCAAAGAACGGATACCCACAGATCCAAATGAATCGGATATCGGTGGCTCGACTTGAAGAATTGTGGACCCAGCAATTCAAGTATGACTTTCCCGAGAATGCTCAAGGAGAGCAGCTTGAGATGTCAAAGGAAGATCAACTGTTTATGGACAGAGTCACCACATCCACAAAACTGGTTGACAGTCACTACTCTATCGGACTGTCATTGAAGAACAAAGATGTGAAAATGCCTAACAATAGAGCAATGACGGAGCAACGAGTGCTCAACATGAAAAAGAAGTTTCAGAGAAACCAGACGTTCCGAGAGGAATACGTCAGCTTCATGAACCAGGTCATAGCCAAGGGATACGCCGTCAAGGTCCCAGACGAACAGCTTAACAGGAGTGATGGAAAGGTGTGGTTTATTCCACATCATGCTGTCTACCACCCCAAGAAGCATAAACTTCGAGTGGTATTCGACTGCAGCGCTTCATATCGGGGAACCACACTTAATGAGCAACTACTGCAAGGGCCTGACATGACAAGCAGTCTGGCTGGAGTCTTAACACGATTTCGTCAGGAGCCAATTGCAGTTATGGCAGATGTGGAGGCCATGTTCCACCAGGTCAAGGTCCCATCTGAAGATGCAGACCTTCTCAGGTTTTTATGGTGGCCTGATGGGGATATCTCAAAGGAGCTGCAGGAGTACAGAATGGAGGTACACTTGTTCGGAGCCACCTCCTCACCCAGCTGCGTGAACTATGTGCTGAGATGATGTGCCAAGGACAACAGGAGTACTTTTGATGCAGCAGCTGTGGAGACAGTGTTGAACAATTTTTACGTCGACGATTGTCTAAAATCGGTTAACTCAGAACAGGAAGCGATCAAGCTACTCCACGACTTGATGGCCATCTGTCAAACAGGAGGCTTTAGACTGACAAAATGGACGACCAACAGTCGAAACGTGTTGTTAACCATTCCGCTTGAGGACCGAGCAACAGAAGTCAAAGATCTTGATCTTGACCAGGACTCACTCGCCATCAAGAGAGCCTTGGGAGTACAATGGTGCATCCGGTCAGATCATTTCAAGTTTCAGGTGAACATCGAGCAGAAGCCTTTTACCAGGAGAGGAATCCTGTCTACAATGAGCTCTGTCTATGATCCACTAGGAATGTTGTCACCAGTCATACTACCTGCTAGAAACATCCTGCAAGAATTGTGTAGACTAAGAACAGCCTGGGATGACACTGTGCCAGAACACCTTGCACAACAATGGACCAAGTGGACCGAAGAACTCCAACAGCTCACTGACTTTCGAGTAACACGATGCTTTAAGCCACCTGAATTCGGCAAAACTGTGCAAGCTCAACTGCATCATTTTTGTGACGCATGTGAAATAGGCTATGGTACTGTCACGTACTTAGTCCAGAAGAATAGCAGCAACCAAGTACACTGTTCATTCGTCTTGGGGAAGGCAAGGGTCGCCCCTCTGAAACCAACTACCATCCCGCGGTTGGAGCTGATGGCGGCTGCCTTAGCTGTGAAGGTGGATGTCATGCTGAAGAAAGAGCTTCAGTTGCCGCTATCAGATTCCAAGTTTTGGACAGACAGTACTGCCGTACTCAAGTACATAGCCAATGAGAACATCAGATTTAAAACATTTGTGGCGAACAGGATTGCCACAATTCTGCAAGCATCAAAAGTGCATCAATGGAGCTATGTCAACACTCAGTTGAATCCTGCCAATTATGCCTCGAGGGGTCAAAGGGTGAATGCCTTCATGAGGAATGATGTCTGGATTGCTGGTCCCAGCTTCCTCAGTAAACCAGAAAGGGAGTGGCCAGACGAACCCAATCACCTGGAAGAGCTCACGGCTGAGGACCCTGAGGTGAAGAAAGGCGTACTGGTTAACACTACCACAGTAGAAAGCACTGATGCAATGCAGCAGCTAATCCAATACTACTCTTCATGGGTACGTCTCAAGAAGGCTGTGGCGTGGTTCACGCAACTCAAGTGAACCCTGGTGAACCTGTCTAGGAAGAGAAAAGAGTTGAAAGGATTGTGCAGGGATGAACAACAGCTGAACAAAGAGATGTTGAGCTACAAAAAGGGTCTCAACCATACTCACCTGACTGTGGATGACCTGCAAAAAGCAGAGATCACTATTATTAGCCATTGTCAAAACGATAACTTCCAAGAGGAGATATCTGCTCTTCAGAGAAAGGACTCCATTAAGAAGAGTAGTCGAATCTTCAGACTCAATCCGCAACTGGAAGAGGGAATCCTTCGCGTTGGAGGGAGGCTCAGTCGAGCATCCATGCCAGCAGAAGCCAAGCATCCGATGATCATCCCTAAGAACCATCACATGGCGGACTTGATTCTCCAGGATGCACACGAGTGTTTAGGACACAGTGGACATAATCATGTCTTGTCTCACACACACCAAAGGTACTGGATCATTGACGCTCCCTCATCAATCAGAAGAATGCTGTCTCAGTGTATTACCTGTCGAAAACAACATGGTGCATCAGGCACACAAATGATGGCAGACCTACCAAGAAACAGAGTTCTTCCAAATGAACCACCCTTTACCAGAACTGGCGTGGACCTATTCGGGCCATTCAGCGTCAAGCGGGGAAGAGTGTCTGTAAAAAGATATGGGGTGATATTCACCTGCCTTGCATGTCGTGCGGTCCACATAGAAATGGCAACATCATTGGAGACCGACTCCTTTATTCAAGCTCTGTGGCGCTTCATTGCGAGAAGGGGTCAAATGAAGGAAATGAGATCCGACAAAGGAACCAACTTCGTTGGAGCCGACCACGAGCTGAGAAAGGCAATAAAGGCGTGGAATACTTCACAAATCGAGAACAGCTTGCTCCAACGTGACATCACTTGGTTATTCAATCCACCATCTGGATCCCACCACGGAGGGGTGCGGGAAAGAATCATCCGCTCCATCAGGAAGATCATGGATGCCACTTTGAGAGAACAAAGCTTGGACGAGGAAGGTCTTCAAACATTCTTCTGTGAATGTGAAGCCATCTTGAATAGTAGGCCTATCACTATGCCTTCTAATGATATTAATGACTTGGAAGCCCTTACCCCGCAGCACTTACTCTTGCTCAAGACTAACCCCAACCTACCACCGGGTGTCTTTGATAAGGATGATACTTACGCACGCAAGAGATGGAGGCAAGTCCAATACATGAGTGATCTGTTCTGGAAACGCTGGACCAAAGAATATCTGCCTCAACTCCAGAAAAGACAGAAATGGAACAATCCAGCGCGCAACTTCATCCCGGGAGATATAGTCTTGATCGTCGACGAATCAGCCCCTAGAGGATCATGGCTAATGGGAAGAATCGTGAAGACTGTGGAGGACGAACATGGAGTCGTCCGCAAGGTTCGAGTCAAGACGAAGATGAATGAACTTGAGCGGCCGATCACCAAACTCTGCCTGCTTCAAGAAGCAGAATGAAAGGGACTGTTAAGTACATTCAATGTTGTAATTGTTTCTAGGATAGAAAGCAATTAGGGGCCGGGTATGTAACGGCCAAAGTAGAATTCATATAGATGTGAATTACAATTTATGTTAAAAAGTATATATAATTTCATTTGAGTGTGTAATTTCATATAAGTAGTTTATTTCATGATTAAGATGATGAATAATATGTGGCAAGGGTAAAAGAATTAGAATTAGAATCAGAATTCATGTGTTAAGAATTAGAACTGTCTCACGCTTCTAAAGAATTCATATGTGAAGAATTAGAACAAGAATTAGAACTGCCTCACACTTCTCAAGAATTAGAATTAGAATTCATTCAGCTATATAAGAATGGTCTCGCGCTTCTCAGGGTAGATCTCGAGAAGCCGTGGAAGCGAACAGTTTTTCTTACCTGACTCTCTGACTCTCTGATATTGACTCACCGACTCTCTGTATCTAGAACCTTTGTAGTAGTTAAACGAGGATTAAAGTTCAACTTTCAAGACGTTTCAAGTGAATTTATTGCAAGGCACACGGACACTGAGAGTGGAAACAGTTACTTTGGGACAGAGACTTCGTCAGCGTAAGCTATAGCACTTTTCTCAAGGTCTCACTAAGAACGAGCCTCTACACATTTAATACTTTTACACCAAAATCATCTCACTGCATTAAACTCTTAAAATAAAAATAAAATAAAGATGAATAAGTGCAGTTTTGTTGGAGTTAAACTATAACACTGTAGAGTCAGACCTTCTGATAACCAACACACCACATCACACACAATACACAGAGATAATAAATCATTATCATTAAACACTTCAATATTTCCCTGACTGTGTTTGTAATGAAAGTGCGAAACAATATTCCTTTTCTGCAAAATCACACAGATTTCACACGAGAATCATTTTTTCTCCATGTGATTATGAGACAGTAAACCAGATGAAGGTTCATTTCAATACGATACACCATGAAACTGCACACGTGAATTCAAGCAAATACATTTGACAGCATGTGAATAATTAGTGATAAGTTATAAAAAAAGTCAAATGAAAACATTAAGCTCCATGGACTACATGTGAAACTCCATGAATTGTCTCAAAATTGCATGTTAAAATAAATGAACCATGAAAAATGAAATGTGAAAATGAATTAAACTTTTAAAAGGTCACATGTGAAAATAAAAATACATGCATTATATACATGTGGAAAATGTGTGAACCAGAACATGAAATGTCCTCAAACCACATCTGTAAATTTCACATGTGAGTCGTGTGATTATTCACTAAGGGTCGATTTGAAGCATTTGAAAACAAATAAAAATAAAAAATAAAAGACAGGAATAAGCCAACTTGTGAGAGAGACAGAGTGCAGAGCATTGTGGGAAAAATGTTTTTAATCGATGTGAAGTTTGTGGTTACCAGAATCTAGGGGTGGAGGGGAAGTGGTTCGGTGAGGATGAGACAGCGATTAGTACACTGATAACGACTAGAAGTTGTTTGGTGGATGGTCAACAACATTAAATGTCGCTATACTTATATAAAAGGTATGTGTTGTTTTTTAATAAATTCAAAGGATTCCTGTTTTCAAATTGCTGTGGCTGTTTGTGCTGTTTACACTGCTGACTCATGCTGTGCTACAAAGTACAACTCTAATCACATCATCAAGTTTGTTGAAGATACTACAGTTGTGAACCTCAGCAGCAACAATGATGAGTCTGAGTCCAGGAAGGAGATGGAGCAGTTCGCAAAATAGTGTAGAGACAACAATTTGCATGATATGGCCAAAAGTTTGTAGACACCTGTCCATCACACCCATATGTACTTGTTGAGCATCCCATTCCAGATTTATTCCCCCTTTGCTCTTATAAGTTCCACTCTTCTGGGAAGACTTTCCACCAAGTTTTGGGGCGTGGCTGTGGGAATTTGTGTACAAGCTCCAAAAGCATTAGTGAGGTTCGACTCTGATGTTGGGTGAGGAGGTCTCGGGTGCAGATGATGTTCCAGTTCATCCCAAAGGTGTTCAGTGGGATTGAGGTTAGGGATCTGTGCAGGACACTCAAGTTCTTCAACTCCAGTCTTAACACACCATGTCTTCATGGAGCTTGCTTTCAGGCACAGAGGTTTCAAGTTTCAAATTTCACCTTTTTTATCATATTCTTGATATTAATGAAAAGATCATGACCAGGTATGCAAAAATTAATCTCGGAGCCTACTCAGCTTACATAATATATAAAATAAGTAAGTAGGTTCAAGTTCAAAGCATACAGCGTGTGCTGCTCGACGCCCCCCTTGTCAGCCGCCAACCACGGATGATCACACAGTTTCGGTGGCTAAGGCGGTACTGCCATCCCTGGCGCCACCAGCAGCTTCACGCCACTGGGGGGCATCTAAGATGGTTTAGATAGTTACACGGTACTATGTTGTGGTCATTACACTTCTGTTGCGGGCTTTTGCCCATATCCAACTCGACCCCTGCTCCACTGTCGCTTGCAGGCATTTCTTTGCTGACTTCAATTTACGGCCACCAAGGCCAAGGTAGGACAAAAACGTCATCATGGATTGGCCAATGAAGCCACGACAGCCAACCTCAACTGGCCACACTGAACATTTCCAGTTGTTCTCAATACAGGTGGCTCGAAGGTCCTCATATCTTGCTTTCTTACGTTCAAATGCTTCTTGCATATTCTCCTCCCAAGGAACAGTAAGTTCGACGAGTATTACACTCTTTGCAGAGTCTGACCATATTATTAGGTCTGGCGTAGTGTGCCTGCAGTGCAGTCTGTGTAGGTGGCAGGGAGCCCAAACCAACCTAGAGTGAAGTTGCTGGCAGGTGCTGGCTGCAGCTGAAACAATTGGCCTCCCAGAGAGGCAGAGAAGGTGGGGCATTTTCCGGCAAAGTGTGCAGGAGGCTCAAGCTCATCATTGTCTTCTTCCATGTCAACAAGGTTGCCTGCCCAGAGGGAAAGAGAGAGCACATGAGCCCAAAAGCACATTTGTGAATTAACTAATCTCTGAGAGGCATGGGTCCTTTTTATACTCCCCTGGCTGCTCAAGGAGGATGAATTAAGGCACTGATTATACCATCCCAGGCATGTATTATCAGCAGGCCCCACCCCCTGGTCATACTGCTTTTGGCTGTTTACGACACTGAAATGATGACCAGACAAATAATACCTCAACTTGATCACTGCCCACTTGATGGCAAGGGCTTTTCTTGCAACACCCATGTAGTTCCTATCTGCTGGCAGAAGCTTGTGGCTGATATACAGCACAGGGTGCTCTTTGCCCTCTATGACCTGTGAAAGCACAGCACCTAGGTCTGTCTGTGAGGCATGTGTAACCCTTTTTGTTATATGTAACAATAGAGCACAGGTAAGTATTGATCAATGATAAATCACTAGACCAGGATCAGAAGACACCAAATTCTTAAGAGCCAATACTCTGAATATCAATAATGACACAGACACAATATATTTAGAATATATGGCAACTTATAATGGAAAACTCACAGACCAGTTGTGTAACAATGTGTTGCAGCACAATGTAAGAAAAATAAGAAAAATAGCAAACTAAAGATAAAGATAACAAAAGATAAAGATAACAAAGGCCGGCAAAACAATCCCCCTCTTTTCCCTGAAGTCAGTTTATATCATTGAGGCCCTTTTTTCCTCAAATCACTGTCGGTGTACCACCAGTTAGTTTGCCCTACCCCACAGTCCGTGGACAAGGACTCCAAAAGATGATTGGACGCGGCTGCATCCTCCCACTCAGGTGGTGTTAGTAGCAGAGGATGGATGGACATGGCTACGTCCTCCCGTTCAGATGATTCCCACAAAAAAAAAAAAAACCTGACCTAGGGACAGGCCAGAGATCCAAATGTGTTGTTACACTCATATTGACTGTATAAATCATATTCACTGCAAAATCCTCCATGAATTTTCACTAATTAATGATAATTTTCTACATTAATCAGTTTAAACATGTTCTCAAAGGGTTCTGTTGTACAACAAAAAATATATATATCTAGTTCAAGTATTCATTTTATAGTCGTGTGACTGTAAATACATCCAACATGTCTCTCACAATCATATTCAAATGCACAATTTAACCAATCATCTCATCTCATCTCATTATCTCTAGCCGCTTTATCCTGTTCTACAGGGTCGCAGGCAAGCTGGAGCCTATCCCAGCTGACTACGGGCGAAAGGCGGGGTACACCCTGGACAAGTCGCCAGGTCATCACAGGGCTGACACATAGACACAGACAACCATTCACACTCACATTCACACCTACGCTCAATTTAGAGTCACCAGTTAACCTAACCTGCATGTCTTTGGACTGTGGGGGAAACCGGAGCACCCGGAGGAAACCCACGCGGACACGGGGAGAACATGCAAACTCCACACAGAAAGGCCCTCACCGGCCACGGGGCTCGAACCCGGACCTTCTTGCTGCGAGGCGACAGCGCTAACCACTACACCACCGTGCTGCCTAACCAATCATCCATTTACAAAAATGAAAAAAAAAAAGCTACGGAGTACTCCTTTAATTTTTACCATAAACACACTAAACATACAATAAACAATTCAGATTCAGCACCATATGTGGCAGATCACAGAATCCAGGGACACATATTGGCCGAAACGAATCCGAGATAATTGCAAAAGAAGCTTTTTTTTTTCGAAATTTGTGATTTTTGTTTTTTTCCATCATGTGCAAGTTGAGATCTTGAAGAATGCAATCAGTATTTCAGATAATAGATTGTTTTGTTGGAAAAGCATACATTTTTTGTTGCAAATTGTCTCGTTTTTGTCAGGACTGTAGCCTGCTGGGGGGTGTGGGTAAATTACCATATGGGCCATTCACATGATGATTTAAGTAATTTGTTTTTTTTTTTCCGCGAATCAGCTGTATGATCCGAGTTGAGCGCATGGCTACTTAACCTGCATACAGGCGTGTGATTTCACTATGGAATGAGTTACTAAACAGAGCGCAGAGGAGCAAACACCGCGAAGCAAACAGACACTCGGTATTTACATCGGAGATCACCATTTCTAGCAAAAAAAACCCCGCAACCTCGTTTTCCAGATTGAATGGAATACTTGAATGATCGGATGATACATGGACCATTCTAGGATTACATTCCATCGGAGGCATTGGTGTGTGCAAGGCGCCGTTTCTCTTTCTGATGGGGTGAGTTTATTAATCTAAGGCTGTGTGGTTATTTTTGCATGTAACGGAGAGTGTTGTGGTTTGGTTAAGCGTAGGTCACAACCGGACGTACGATTTTTTGGACGTGTGATTTTTGGCGTTTCCCAAATCGCTGCGTTTTTTTTTTTTTTGTTCACGGAGAAAGACGCGCGTTGGCCGTAAGTGTCTTGCAACCTGAAAAAAACGTAAGCGCCCATAGAGTTTGTTTGACA
The DNA here is from genome assembly GCF_027579695.1 of Neoarius graeffei. Taxonomy (NCBI): domain Eukaryota; kingdom Metazoa; phylum Chordata; class Actinopteri; order Siluriformes; family Ariidae; genus Neoarius; species Neoarius graeffei. The sequence continues at coordinate 121,555,467 of NC_083569.1, read as the reverse complement.
TGACAAAGAACCTCTGCGGCCGGTCTGCGGCTTGAAAATCAGCACGTCACACGCGTGATCTCGTGCTTTTCACACGCGCGCTCTCGTGCGTTTCATGCGCACTCTCCGTGCGTTTCTTGCGTTTTTTGCATGGAGACCGGCCGTAGGAGCGCGTACTGTATGGCCGGTTGTGACCGAGGCTTTACATGAAACTAGTGTTGTGTTAGTTGTGTCATCATCATGCTATCTTTCTTTCTTACGGTGTGAGTAATTTTTCAACCACAAAACGTTAAAGTATACTTTAGGACTTATTTTTGTACTTCATAATTGTGTTGGGCATACTTTGCATGGAAGGAAAATTGGCGTGGTGATCTTTGTTTACATGAAAGTAGTATCGTGCTAGCTCGTAAGGGGTAGAGCTTTCCTTAATATCATGCAAATGAGCACCATTATGTGCCCGCCCTACACCCAGAGTAGCTGAGATGGAAAACTTTGAGGGCGATTTTCTCCCTTTTCTGTTTTAAGAAGTATACACTTTCAAAAGGCCACACATTCTTCAAATATTGTCAGATCTCCACATGGAAGGCATCATTGGAAAGCTTAGAAACTGTACTTTCTGAATCTGTCAATAACTCAAAATGCCCCCGGGCCGACATGTGTCCCTGGATTCTGTGATCTGCCACATATAACAACTATCAGCGGTTTCACAATCAACTAAACATGTTTCAACTCACCGCTGACCCAATGCACGTGCGAGCTTAATAGCATTTGCCCTGCAGACCCGCAAAATTCTCTCTCGGTCACAGTGATTCTCTCGGTTGCTCACGCTGCTCTACAAAGTTTATATTTAACAACATTGCAGTCAGCAACTGTCTAACATCATCACGGATTATTTTTTTCCTCCGTTTAACAATCATTTTCCTTTTCTCTCACCTAGTAGATGACATGTCACCTCTCCGATGCAGCTAGTGCCGGACGCTCGCACTCCGGAAGTTTTTTTTTTTTTGACTGGAAACCGGAAGGTAACTTTAGTCACCTGGCCTCAGTGGAGTTCACCGATTGACTTCACTCAAAATGTTATTATTGTTTTTTAAACACTTTTAAGCATTATTTATTCCTTAATACAAAATCTACTTATTTCTTGTACATAAAATAAATCTTCATGAGTTATTTATTTGTTTATTTTAAAATAAAAAGTGAATTGTTTACTCTTCTATGGAAATTATTTTAAAGGGCTATTTTTCATATTTAGAAGGCCTTATATCGAAGCCTGGGCTACACTCTCCCCTCCTGAATTCATGTACGTCCCTGTACATGGCAGTGATCAAACATGTTGTATCTGAGGGAGCAGGGCAGGAGGATATAGGGACTTTTTGACTTCACTCAAAGCATCGGCTAGTGCTGTGGTCAGCCCATGAAAGAACGACTTAACCACAGTGACCAAGGGCTTTCCAAGTTCAGGATACTCAAGCCGCCTTGGCGGTTGACGATTCCTCTCCGATCTCCTGAGAGAGGTATCTACTCCTGTTTGTCTCTCTGTCTCCCCTTTAGACTCTGTTTCCATTCCATCCAACTCATTCTCCCCTTTCTCCTCTTCACTCTCTGACATGTCAGAGGACACAGGAAGCTGTTCATTCCGGATATCATCAACACCATTAGGTAAGTTTTCTTTCTCTCCAGGGCACACACTTTCAGGTAAGTCACTTTCGTTTTGGTCTGTTTCAGGTATTTGTTTGGTTAGAGTCATTCCTCCAGAAGGTAGGTTGTCTGCATCACCCTGACAGCTGGTAGGTTCGTTAAGGTCAAGGGACTGTCTTGTGTACTATCAGGCATATCCGGTGTTTTGTCAATCTCGGCAGGGCAATCGACATTCTGAGCATCTACTGAGCCCTCAACAGGACATGCACCTGTAGGTTCAGCATGCTGTGTATCTTGCTCATTAGACACATGTGGATCAGGTGGTACTGGGTTCTCATGGATTGCCGGGACCTGAGCCTCTGGGGGTGGGCTGAACCAGCAGACTGGGATGAGCTCATCGTCATCCTCCTCAGAGGAGTGATCGGAATCTACAGCAGGGTTTGTACGAATCACTGGTCTGCGTTTTACAGGTTGCTGCACACGCCTTCCTCTTTCCTCTGTAGACAAGTATGCACATGGGAGGAGCAAGTCTCTATGCAATGTCCTTAAAGGACCGTCCTCGTTTTCCAGTTTAACTGTATAAACAGGAAGGGTACCTGCTCTGCTCACCACTACATGGACAACTGACTCCCATCTGTCTGAAATCTTGTGCTTCCCCTGGATGCAGACATTCCTTATCAGTACTCGGTCTCCAACCTCCAAGTCTGAAGCAGTCACGTGCCTGTCAAACCGTGTTTTGTTCTTGTGTGCTACCTTTGCAGCATTATCCATGGCTATTTTATAGCTTCCCTCGATTCGTGACTTAAGGTTTTGCACATACTCAGAATGTGATGTGTGTTGGCTGCTATGCACTGGCAGTCCAAATGCCAGATCGACAGGCAGACAAGGCTGACGCCCAAACATTAGTTCGTATGGCAAAAAACCTGTCACGTCATTCCTGGTGCAATTATAAGCGTGGACCAGGGGCTTCACAAAATCCCGCCAGCGAGACTTCTCTTGTTTCTGAAGGGTGCCTAGCATGTCTAGCAAGGTGCGATTAAATCGCTCGACAGGGTTGCCCCTGGGGTGGTACGGGGTGGTCCTGATCTTGTGAATACCCGCTACTTGACAGAGCTCTTTTATAATGCGGGATTAGAAATCTGGCCCCTGGTCACTACGTAGCTTTTCTGGCATACCATAGTGCACCATGAAGCTCTCCCACAGACACTTTGCCACTGTGTGGGCCTTTTGATTAGGTGTAGGAATGGCAACCATGAATTTGGTAAAGTGATCCATGATCACAAGGATGTCTTTGGTCCCACTTTTATCCGGTTCAAGGGAGAGGAAATCCATGCAAAGGAGTTCAAGGGGTCTAGTGGTGTTAATGTTGACCAATGGTGCCGCCCTCTCAGGTGATGTCTTCCTCTGCACACACCTGCCACATGTCCTCACCTTCCTCTCCACATCCACAGCCATCCTTGGCCAATAAAATCTGGTCCTCACAAGGTCCATTGTACGGTCCACTCCCATGTGACCCATATGGTCATGCAGGCTGGTCAGAACTACATCCCGTAGCTCAGCTGGCAGTACCAGTTGGTAAGTTGTTTTGGAACCTTCCTGACAACGTCTGTACAAGACATTATTCAAGAGCTCCAGACGATTTAGCTCTAGCAGCAGGAGTGGGAGGTCAGGAAGTTGATTCTGTAAACTGGGGGGTGGTGTGTCCCCATGCTCAATCTGACAGATGACAGGTTTAATACACTGATCGGCTCTTTGTTTATCCACCAGTTCTGCCTCAGTTAAATGGAGGACAGTTGGCAGTCCTCCCAAATTATCTTCTTGCCCATAGGTGTTGGGCACAGCACCGGCAGAGATGTCAAAGGTCTCAACTAAAGCAACACTGTCTGTGTCTCCCTCCCCTCCAAGTGCAGGCCTGACACTGTAGATGAGCTGTCTTTTGCAGATTGCCTTCACGACAGCCTGATCTACTGCATCGAAGTTCTTTGGATCAGAAAGGTGATCTTGGGTGAACTGTTGTATGTGTTCCATCTCTTTTTGAGATTTGGGATCATCTGACAGCGCCCCATGTGGCCTGCGGGATAGTCCATCCGCATCATGATTTTGCTTTCCTGGACGATAGAGGAGTTTAAATGAGAAGGTGGATAGTGCCACCAACCATCTATAGCTCATGGCATCCAGTTTTGCTGAGGTCAGTATGTAGGTCAGTGGGTTGCTATCGGTCACAATGGTGAACTGGTTACCATATAGATAATCGCTGAACTTCTCCATGACTGACCACTTCAGTGCTAAGAATTCCAGTTTATGCGCTGGGTACCGACTTTCGCTGTGCGACAACCCTCTGCTCACATAGCCAATAACTCGGAGCTGACCCTCCTGCTCCTGATATAGGACGGTGCCAAGCCCGGTGGTGCTGGCATCAGTATGGAGCACATAAGACTTCTGTGGATCCACAAAACCTAGCACAGGTGCAGTAGTTAGTTTATTGATGACTGTCTCAAATGCTTGCTGGCAAGCAGGGGACCATCGCTCCCCAAAGGGCTCCTTTGGGTTACGGTACTGATCTAATTTCTGTTTCATTTTCGCCCTCTTCTGAGAAGGTGGTTATCCTGAGGTTGGATTGTGGAGGGGCTTCACAATGCTGGAATAACCATTAACAAATCTCCTGTAGTACCTGGCAAACCCAAGGAAAGCTCTTAATTCTCGCAAGTTCCGGGGAATCGGCCAAGTCTTAAGGGCAGTGATCTTCTCTGGATCGGTTTGTACTCCACTCCTGGACACTACATGGCCAAGGTAATGGACCAATGTCTGAAAGAAGACACACTTTTCTGGGGACAGTTTCAGACCAAACTCTTTGAGATGGGAGAGCACCTTCATCAACTTCTCCTCGTGTTCCTCCAGGGTTCGGGAGAACACAATCAAGTCGCCAAGAAAGACCAACACATCCTTCAGGTGCAGGTCACCCATGCACTTCTCCATTAACCTTTGGAATGTGCTCGGAGCATTTGTTGCCCTTTGAGGCATCCGGTTGAACTCCCAGAACCCAAGAGGGCACACAAAAGCAGTCTTGGGCTTGTCTGCCTCTGCAACTTCTATCTGATAGTACCCCAACTTAAAATCGAGAACAGAAAACCACTGTGCGCCATTGAGTGCTGAGAAGGTGTCCTCCAGCTTAGGAAGGTTGTACGCATCCTCTATGGTCTGGAAGTTCAGGCGCCTGTAATCAATGCACAATCTGACCTGGCCATTCTTTTCCCTTACCACCACAATTGGCGATGAGAAGGGTGACTCAGATTCCCTAATAACGCCTGCATCAAGAAGTTCTTTGATATGCCTCCGAACCGCCTCAATATCTTGCGGGTGGATTGGTCGAGGGCACAGTTTGAAAGGAGTTTCATCTGAGAGCTTTATATGGTGTGCTACTTTATCAGTTCGGCCAAAATCCAGGTCGTGTTGTGCAAACACATCGGGCATGTTGTTGAGCTGCCGAGTGATGCGTTCTCTCCACTCAAGTGGGACTGGGGAATCACCGAAGTTAAAGTCTAGAGTAGGCTTTTGGGAGGGCTCTGTCTCTGGTGGCCGTTGGGATGGCTCAGGTGACTTGGCCATACTATGCTCCCTTAACAAGATGGTCTGGTAAGTAGAGATTTGTGCTATTGTGCACCTTGCAGGAATGGCAATGTCATGGTCAGACTCATTGCAGATCACGACTGGTAGCCTATAGGGTCGCTGTTGAGGGAGATCGATCAGTGCAGCTTTCACAAGCAGACCACCCGTTAAGGAGGGTAAAGATGGATGTTCAATGAGAACGGACCTCTCATTCTGGAACCTGTTCACCGGTACAACTCCTTCCAACTCAATAGTCTCACCAGCTGGAACAACTTGGGATCTCCTTCCCTGTAGCCTCGCTACACCATGGGGCTCAGTGTTGTTTGCCTGCTTGTGTCTCACCTCAAGTATTTTAAGGACTGCCCTATAGCTGTCAGAGATGGGCTGATGCATCATTCTGGCTCTGGAACAGAGGTCATAGAGCACATCAAGGGTATTAGTGCCTACAAGCACAAGGGGCTCTGTGTTGGTTTCAAAGTCAGGTACGACCAGGGCAAGTGTGTTTATATCAACTGATGTCCCAACAAACTCTTCTGGGAAAGTTACAGCCAACTCTACATAGCCCAAATAGGAAACAGACTGCCCTGCTGCTCCCTCTACCTCTAAGTGGTCAAACAGCAGCTTAATTTCTTGCTCTGAAAGATGTTGTCTGTAGAATGACTGGGGTATGATTGTTACCTGTGAGCCTGTGTCAAGGAGGCAGTTGACTTCTTCGCCTCCTGTGTGTATGCAGGCTGTACTCTTGGTACCAACCAACCCACTTGGGAGTTTGAATGGGCGGCTTCTTACTGATTGTTCTAGACTGGCACATGCTCGAATTTTGTTATTGGCATTTATGTCTGAGGGATGTTGGTTCTCCTCAGCCCCTGTTTGTCCTGCAACAGGAACTGTTAGGCGTGTAAATGTGGATTGGGGCTGTTCCTTGCCTCCCATATATGCCGTTTCTCCTCTAACTGTTTTTTGCTTTTCAGCCACGGAGGCAGGGTTTGCAGCTTCAGTGCATGTTGGGGAAATGTGCCCATTCTCCCCACAGTTGAAGCAGTACCAGGGCCAAGGCCTGTTTGTCTGCTTCATTGTTATCTGGCTCTGCATGATTGTATTAACATTGCCTGTGTCTGATATTTGACCCTGGGATTTTTCTGCAGCTCCATTTCTTTTAGTCCCCTTCTTCCTCTGAATTGTGAAAGAGGCTAATTGTCTCTGCAGGCTAGCAACCTCCTTCTTAAGATCCTCCATGGCACTGTGACTCACCCCTGGGTTCTAGTTTAGTTCTGCACAGGCACATGCCTCCTGACCCTGGATCTGTACTCGCAGGGTTTGCACTTGTGGGACAGCATCCTGTCTCCGCACGACATGCTCAACCATGACTTTCTGAACTTCAGGTGGGTTCATATTGCTTGCTGAAAGGGATGGTAACCTCCTGTCATTAGTGAGTAGGGGAGGGTCATTGGCACCTAAGCCATTATCGCTTAGTGGTTTATCTAAGAATGAGATGAGGGGCTGCTGCTCAGGGGCCCGAGGTGACTGTGTCAAGATAGGGGAAGTGTCGGGTATGGGAGGAGAGCTTTCAGCTCGGGGTTGCATAGTTTCAAAATCTTCACCAATCTGAGACATTACCTCCCCCAGCACCTCACTGTAGTCTTTGCCACTCCGTTTAGCCAGCTCTTTGAGCTCGGCCAGAAATGTCTTGGTAACATTGCGGCCAATCTTAGTAGTGTACACGCTGCTTAGTGTCTTTACTTCATAAGCAATGGGGGGGATCACCATGTACTGTGTATGGTCGCGGTAAGTGAGGTCCTAAACCTTCTAAGGCCGACCCACTCGAGTACTCAACGATCAGGTTTTGGTAGAATTTGTCTGATAGATCATCAACAATAAGAACCCTCTCAATTTTTCCATACTCCTTGAGATAGTCAATTACCTGTTCATCCTGATCAGCTATCTGTGTTAGTCCGCTAACAATGACTGCGCTTGTGATTTTAATACCAGACCTTTGTACAACACCCATATTGGACATGATTTCAGTATTGATACTCAAGTTAATTGGCTCCTGGCTGGCTCGCCAATTTCTGTAACCCTTTTTGTTATATGTAACAATAGAGCACAGGTAAGTAATGATCAATGATAAATCACTAGACCAGGATCAGAAGACACCAAATTCTTAAGAGCCAATACTCTGAATATCAATAATGACACAGACACAATATATTTAGAATATAAGGGAACTTATAATGGAAAACTCACAGACCAGCTGTGTAACAATGTGTTGCAGCACAATGTAAGAAAAATAACAAAAATAACAAAATAAAGATAAAGATAACAAAGATAACAAAGGCCGGCAAAACAATACCCCTCTTTTCCCTGAAGTCAGTTTATATCATTGGGGCCCTTTTTTCCTCAAATCACTGTCGGTGTACAACCAGTTAGTTTGCCCTACCCCACAGTCCGTGGACAAGGACTCCAAAAGATGATTGGATGTGGCTGTGTCCTCCCACTCAGGTGGTGTTAGTAGCAGAGGATGGATGGACGTGGCTACGTCCTCCCATTCAGATGATTCCCACAAAAAAAAAACCTGACCTAGGGACAGGCCAGAGATCCAAATGTGTCGTTACACTCATATTGACTGTCTAAATCATATTCACTGCAAAATCCTCCATGAATTTTCACTAATTAATGATAATGTTCTACATTAATCAGTTTAAAAATGTTCTCAAAGGGTTCTGTTGTACAACAAAAAATATATATATTCTAGTTCAAGTATTCTAGTTCAATATATATATCTAGTTCAAGTATTCATTTTATAGTCGTATGACTGCAAATACATCCAATATGTCTCTCACAATCGTATTCAAATGCACAATTTAACCAATCATCCATTTACAAAAATGAAAAAAAAAAATGTTATGTAGTATTCCTTTAATTTTTACCATAAACACACTAAACATACAATAAACGATTCAGATTCAGCACCATATAACAAAACTATCAGCAGTTTCACAATCAACTAAACATGTCAACTCACCGCTGACCCAATGCGCGTGCAAGCTTAATAGCATTTGCCCCGCAGACCCGCAAAATTCTCTCTCGGTCACAGTGATTCTCTCGGTCGCTCACGCTGCTCTACAAAGTTTATATTTAACAACATTGCAGTCAGCAACTGTCTAACATCATCACAGATTTTTTTCCTCCATTTAACAATCATTTTCTTTTTCTCTCACCTAGTAGACAGCATGTCACCTCTCCGATGCAGCTAGTGCCAGACGCTCGCACTCCAGAAGTTTTTTTTTTTTTGACCGGAAACTGGAAGGTAACTTAGTCACCTGGCCTCAGTGGAGTTCACCAATTGACATCACTCAAAATGTTATTATTATTGTTTTTTAAACACTTTTAAGCATTATTTATTCCTTAATACAAAATCTACTTATTTCTTGTACATAAAATAAATCTTCATGAGTTATTTATTTGTTTATTTTAAAATAAAAAGTGAATTATTTACTCTTCTATGGAAATTATTTTAAAGAGATATTTTTAATATTTAGAAGGCCTTATATCGAAGCCTGGGCTACACATGCATCTGGATGGCAAAGGGGAGATTGAAGTCCAGGTTTCAGAAGATGGGATAGATGCCTTCTTCAGGGCCTGGAATCCCTGCTTGATCTGACTGGTCCACCATATCTTGTCAGTCTTCCCCTTTTTGGTCAGGACTGAGAGAGGAGAGGCTTGAGAAGACCCACTGCCTGCCCACAGGGAGCAAGAAAGTGCATGAGCCAAAGAGCACGTTCACGAGTCAACTAACCTTTGAGGGCCATGGCTCCTTTTTATACTCCTCGGCTGCTTGAAGAGGATGAATTAAGGCACTGATTACACTGCTTCAGGTGTGTGTGTGATCAGCAGGCCCCACCCCCTGACCATGCTGCTTTCAGCTGTCAAAATCACCAGCGCTGAAGTGCCACTGTCTGTTCAGCACTGTGGTAGTGATTGGACGAGGAGTGGTGTGCTGTTGTGGTGGTGGGTTTTTGGAGCCACTGTCACAATTGATTATGTTGGTACAATGGCAACTGTCAAGGGGTGGGATATATTAGGCAGCAAGAGAACAGTCAGTTCACAAAGTTGATGTGTTGGAAGCAGGACAAATGGGAAAGACTTCGACAAGGGCCAAATTGTGATGGCTAGATAACTGGGTCTGAGAATCTCTAAAATGGCACATCTTGTAGGGTGTTCCTGGTATATAGTGGTTAGTACTGACCAAAAGTAGTCCAAGAAAGGACAACCAGTGAACCAGGTGACTGAATTACACTCCTGCACTATCTTTGTAATCCTGATCTGTGGAATACATATATAGATATACTTTGTTGATGTCACTGTCCATGCACTACTGGTTCTTTAAAAGAGTATTTGGATCACTGATGAGATCAACTTTAATTTAAGCATCTAAGTTTTCTGATTACACAGTAACTCTGGACAGCCTTTCTGTTTCTTCACGTGCGGCAGTAAAAGACCTCGGGGTGATTATTGACCCCAGTCTTTCATTCGAAACTCACATTGATAACATTACCCGGATAGATTCCTTTCATCTCAGAAATATTGCTAAGATAAGAAATTTAATGTCACTGCATGATGCAGAAAAAACTAGTTCATGCTTTTGTTACCTCCAGGTTGGATTGTTGTAATGCCTTACTGTCTGGATGTTCCAATAAGTGCATAAACAAGCTCCAGTTAGTTCAAAATGCAGCAGCAAGAGTCCTTACTAGAACTAGAAAATATGACCACAACACCCCTGTCATATTCACAGTGCATTGGCTCCCAATCAAATTTAGCATTGTTTATAAAATACTGCTATTGACCTTTAAGGCACTGAATGGGCTCGCACCACAGTACCTGAGTGAACTTCTGGTCCTTTATGACCCGCCACACCTACTTAGATCAAAAGGTGCAGGCTATCTGCTGGTACCTTATATACTGTAGTGAAGGCTACATCAGGGGGCAGAGCCCTTTCTTACAAAGCCCCACAGTTATGGAACAGTCTTCCAAGTAGTGTTTGGGAATCAGACACAGTCTCAGCATTTAAGTCTCGGCTGAAAACATATCTGTTTAGTCAAGCCTTGTGTTAATGGTGTTTATGAGGTAAAAGTGTAGATCTGGAGGATCCTCAGACAGATTGTTTTGGTAAACTGGGATATATGGATGCTGTCAGTCCCCACTCGCTTGCTCACTCGAGTTTGTTGACAGTAATCGTGGCTGGCTGCTTTATGTCCCGGGTCTCCCTCATGCCTGTGTTACCTTCTGGCTCTCTCCTTTTAGTTATGCTGTCATAGTTAGTTGCCGGAGTCCCTGATTGTACTCAGTGCAATATGTATCTGTTCCTACTTATTCAGGTGACATTGGCCATACCTAACAACTTGTGCTTTCTCTCCCTCTCTCTCTCTCTCTCTCTCTCTCCCTCCCCCCCAAATCTGTCCCTCTGAGTTACATGTTGGTCCTTGGATCAAGATGCTGACCTCTTCTGCTCCTCGGACCTGCTTGATCCATCCTGATGCCCTGTGTCTGGTTGGAGTCTCATCACATCGCTCCTGTGGAGGACAACCCCATGAGGACAGTTGAAAGTCACACCTGGAGGACGCTCTGGACTCTTACAGTAATGCTTTTCTGGCTGGGGACTACAGTTGACTTGCTAACTTTAGGACTGCAATTGTCATGAACAGTTTTGCACTCAAGTTTCCATCAATGAACAGTTTATAACATCAACAAAACTGACTTCATGTTTAAACTGTTAATGTTATAATCATGCTGTCTGTTGTTGCCCAAATGAGTATGGGTTCCCTTTTGAGTCTGGTTCCTCTCGAGGTTTCTTCCTCATGTCATCTGAGGGAGTTTTTCCTTGCCACCATAAATTACTTTGGATTTGTGGCACAGTGGTGTAGTGCTTAGCACTGTCGCCTCACAGACAGAAGGTTCTGGGTTCAAGCCCAGTGGCCGAAGGGGGCCTTCCTGTGTGGAGTTTGCATGTTCTTCCCGTGTGTGTGTGTGTGTGTGTGGGCTTCCTCCCATAGTCTGCTGGGATAGACTCCAGCTTGCCTGAGCCCTGTAGAACAGGATAAGCTGTGACAGCTAATGGATGGAGATTTGTGCTAAATGACTTTAGATTTCCGAAAAAAGACTCTTTTGCTAAATTGCTGGATATGCTGTGTGGTGTGGCCATGTGGAGAGATCCAAACAGTTGGGGGAAAAACACTGATGTAACTCCGCCTACTCAAGTGAGTAGGACACTTCTTTGCTTTGGTCCTGCTTGATCTTTCTTTTACTTTACTTTCTCATTTAATTTCCACTATTTTTTCATTTTATTTTTCATTTTATTTTTCATTTTATTTTTCATCTTTATAAGATAAGTTAGCTTTAAAAAAAATGCCAGGGGGCAAAAAATCCAGGAGATCTTGCAGAAAATGCACAGAACTAGAACAGAGGATTTCTATCCTGGAATCAAAGATTGATGCCCTGCCAAAGACGGATGAATTAAGAGCAATATCTCAGGAAAGGAGTACAGAAACAGTGGCTGAGAATGCAGAGATTGCAACCCGACAGGCCGATGGCATTGCAGATCTAGTGGATGAATTCATCAATCTAACAGGGCAAAATGTGAGTACAGAAAACTGGCACATGATGGGTGGCAGGCCCAAAAATAAAAACAGAAGAGTAATTACCTCAACACCAGTTCGTTCTGATACTATGCAACCCATGCTCCACAGCCATGCTATTAGAAATAGAGCCAGGTCTACAAACTGCAATAGGATTTACAATCCTATGGAAAATCCACAGCCCATAAGGCTTCAGAATAAATTTGAATGCCTCAGGGATGTGAAAGCAGAATTTTCAGGCGGACAAACACATCATAGAAAGAGATCGCACCACAACCGAAGAGCTGTGGGAAGAGGCAAAAAGCAGCTCGTAACACCACCTGATCCCACAACCCTTGTTCTTGGTGATTCCACTGTAAGACATTTGAAAGGACATGGGATGATTATTTGCTGCCTTCCAAATGCATCCATCTCTGACACCAAAGACAGCATTTTGAAACTCATGTCCGAGCATAAAACTATCAAACGTATTGTTGTGCATGTGGGAGCAAATGATGTTTTCAGAGAACAGCTGTTTGTCCAAGATGATTTCAGAAAACTTTTTTCTGATCTCTATAAGACTGGAATACAATCTTTTATCAGTGGCCCACTCCCTGCAAGGGGAAGCTTTGCATTTACTCGATTCTTCAGTCTTAACACCTGGTTTGGAAAAACTTGTTTTTTATTTGGTATGAACTTCATAGACAATTTTAACCTTTTCTGGAATCACAGATAATTCTTCAAGCCAAATAGCACTGAACTCAGCCGGATTGGGACCAGAGTTTTAGCGGATCACTATAGCCTCTCTCTACAACATGCAATTTTCTCTCAGCCAACATTGAGGAAAACAGTCGATAAGATCTCGCAGACTGACTTTGCAAAGCCAAAACAATCATCCATGCAAGTCTTCACCAAGGACACACAGCCATCTGGGGCAGACTGCCAAGAACCATCTGGGGCAGACTGCCAAGGACATCAACAATCACATGAAGAATGTGAGCATGTGATTCCATCATGCGATTCCATCCAGATTGAGGACCTGACCAAAGACAATCATGCCAAGGCTGCATCATCCACATCTTGACCCCATGCAAGTATCACAGAGACTGTCAGGGAGACAGTCACCACAGAGACAGTCATGAAGACACTCACAAAGACCTCACCAAAGTCCCAATCTCAGTCTCGCTCTTCTGACTTTATTGTACCATCTCCGTCTCCCCCCTGCATGGATTTCCCTAAAAGTATGCAGAGATTGCTGCCAATGGCTGCACTCTCTTTTTCCAGCCCAAATCATTCGCGACAAGCAGTGTACCCAGTTCATCAAAAATCAACCAACAGACTGAATTGTGTTCGCCCAGGACTTTCAGCTGGCTACTAATCTTTTTCACCATCTAAAAAATACATGACATCTCCAATCCTTCCCCCTTCCAACCTCATGGAACATACAGAGAGTCTTGTATGATGTGCTGTGGGTCCCTGCATTGGGTGTAGTTTTGAAAACAAGCTGGGACCCAGTATGGCTATGCCATTCTCTATTCCTGTGTTGATAAGAAATAGAAAACATAGAGCATATTTAACCCAGGGGGTTAACCAGTCTAGTCTCCATCCTGTTTCAAAACAACATCAGAGTGCCCAAGCGGATATTACTTCTAGGCTTTCTGTAAAGCTAGCTCTTCTGAACATTAGGTCACTTTCAAACAAGTCATTTTTAATTAATGATCTTATCTGCAAACACAATCTTGATTTTTTGCTTCTAACTGAAACTTGGCTGGATCAAGCAAATAGTGCTACCACCCTTATTGAAGCAGCTCCCCCAAATTTTAATTTCATGAATGCTACCCGACAGGGGAAAGGTGGAGGGATCGCCTCTTTTCAATGTAAACAGTCCTCACTTGGTGATTTTACATCCTTTGAACACTTAGGTGCACTTGTTACATGCTCTCCTAACATATTGTTATTAACTATTTACAGGCCTCCGATACATTCAGCCAAAGTTTTTCTAGAAGAGTTTGGTGAACTGTTGTTAGTCATTTGCTGAGAGTTTGACTGTCTTATTATATCTGGGGATTTTAACTTGCATGTAGATAATCCTGAAAACACTTATGCCAGAGAACTACTTGCACTTATTGACAACTTCAACCTAGTACAACATGTACAGGGGCCGACCCACTCTCGTGGTCATACACAAGACCTCGTCATCACAAAGGGTCTTACTGTTTCTACTACTGTTGTTGACCTGGCCTTATCTGATCATTTCTGTGTTTTCTCTGATGTTTCTATGTCTCCTCACATTCAGAACAGCTCAACAACTATGGGTAGGAGAGTCATAAACGACAACACGTGTTCTCTTTGAGCAAGCTCTCTCTCGGATCTCAACCAAAATGTCAGACTCTGTAGATGATTTACTAGAAATTTTTAATTTAAATATGACCCAAATTATGGATGATATTGCTCCCTTCAAAATCAAAAGAATTAATGACAAGCAGAAAGCACCATGGAAGCAATACCCAGCTGTTAAATTGCTAAAGAGAGAATTTAGAAAGACTGAAAGAAAATGGCGTAAATCTAAACTTCACATCCATTATCAAATCCATAAAGAGATGCTTTGTAAATATAATTATGAAATTCGTAAAGCAAGACAGTCTTTCTTCTCCAACATCATCAACAGGAATATGAACAATGCCCATGTGCTATTTTCAACAGTAGAGAAGCTAACTAATGCCCCACCACAATTAGCACCTGCACTTCTCTCAGTTAATAAATGCAATGAGTTTGCATCCTTCTTCAAAGGTAAAATTGATAAAATACAGCAGAATATTGCTCATAATATATATCAGTTGCAAACAATTGAAAAGCTGCAATCACCAGTGACACAGACAGACAACTTCAACACAATGTCAGAATTTTGTTTAATTGATTACGAGACTCTTGAAAAAACTGTACAAAATCTCAGTTCCTCAGCATGTGAATTGGACATTCTGTCCACCAACTTTTTTAAGTCTGTTCTTCACCTTATAATTACAGTTGTGCTTCAGATCACAAATACATCCCTTGAGACTGGCATTGTTCCTGTGTCCCTGAACAAAGCCGTTGTAAAGCCCCTACTTAAAAAGAATAATCTGGATGCTTCAGTATTAAACAACTACAGGCCAATATCAAATCTACCATTCATCAGGAAAATCCTTGAAAAAATTGTCTTCAATTAATTAACTGCCTTCTTGATATCAAACAGCTGTTTTGATAACTTTCAGTCAGGATTTCGTGCCAGTCATAGCACTGAAACAGCGCTGATTGAAGTTATAAATGACATACGTCTTAATACTGATGCAGGCAAAACATCGGTCCTGGTGTTACTGGACCTCAGTGCAGCTTTTGATACTGTTGATCACAACATACTGCTGTATCGACTTGAACACCGGGTTGGGTTGACTGGTAAAGTTATCAATTGGTTAAAATCATACTTAAAAGATAGAAGCTTCTTTGTTACCCTGGGAAATTGTACCTCAACATCAATGTCCTTGACCTGTGGTGTCCCCCAAGGGTTGATCCTTGGACCATTACTATTCAACCTTTATATGCTCTCACTTGGACAAATTATCAAGAACAACTCAATTTTGTATCACTGCTATGCAGATGACACCCAAATTTATTTTGCTCTATCACCTAATGATTATGCCCCCCTTGAATGTCTCTA
Source organism: Neoarius graeffei (assembly GCF_027579695.1). Taxonomy (NCBI): domain Eukaryota; kingdom Metazoa; phylum Chordata; class Actinopteri; order Siluriformes; family Ariidae; genus Neoarius; species Neoarius graeffei. The sequence goes on along the minus strand of NC_083569.1, from coordinate 121,539,939 downwards.
CCAGTGTATCGACCAAATCAACAACTGGATGTCACAAAATTTTCTTCAGCTGAACACAGATAAAACAGAAGTAATTCTATTTGGGAAAAAAGATGAAAGACTCAGGATTACCACTATTCTTGACACAAAGGGGATTAAAACAAAAGATATGGTTAAAAATCTTGGTGTTTTCATTGACAGCGAGCTAAACTTTGACAGTCACATGAAAGCAATCACTAAAACGGCATTTTATCACCTAAAAAACATTTCCAAACTAAGAGGACTTATGTCAAAAAATGATCTGGAAAAACTTATATATGCCTTCATCTCTAGTAGGGTTGACTACTGCAATGGCCTTTTCACAGGCCTCCCAAAAAAGACCATCAAACGACTTCAGGTGATTCAAAATGCAGCGGCGAGGGTTCTCACATGAACAAAAAGAACAGAGCACGTTACTCCAATTCTAAGGTCCCTTCACTGGCTTCCAGTAAGCTATAGAATTGACTTTAAAGTATTGCTGCTGGTGTACAAATCTCTAAATGGTACAGGGCCGAATTACCTCTCTGATATGTTGCAGCGGCCTAACCCAATCAGATCTACCAGATCGCAGCAGCAAAATTTACTGGTAAAACCTGTTGTTAAAACAAAGTGTGGTGAAGCAGCTTTTAGCTACTATGCAGTACAGCTATGGAACCAACTGCCAGAGGACATCAAAAATGCTCCTGCTGTTGGCAGCTTCAAATCTAGACTAAAGACCAAGCTGTTCTCAGATGCTTTCTGCTAACTGATTAATATTGTCATCTTTACATGTTTTAAACTTTCTTAACTTTTATAGTCTCTGCATGTTTTAAACTTTACTTAACTTTTATTCTATTTTATTCTGCTGTTTTTTTTTACTGAACTTTTACTTCATTTTATTATTTTATTCCTACTATTGTTTAATTCTTATTATTTTTCTTCCCCATTTATTTTATGTAATTTTATTTTCTATTGTTTACTGTTTTGCTTTTACTTCTGTAAAGCACATTGAACTGCCACTGTGTATGAAATGTGCTATATAAATAAACTTGCCTTGCCTTGCCTTGCCTTGATGTAAACTCTCTGGGCAGATGAAAACTTCTGCATATGACTGAGGTGTTCAAGATCAGGAGAGGACCCTGTAGATAGTATCTCCCTTCCAAACACCACCAGTTGTTGACCATGATAAAAGCACCAACACGTTTGTTCTTACCAGCCTCCATTTTCTGTCCAGACAATGAATGGAGAAGCCCTCAGGTAGAATGGCCAAGTCAGGGACTGAGGGATCCAGCCATGTCTTCATGAAAATTACAATATTACAGTTTTTAATGTCCTGATCAAAAGCCAGAGATCTAAGCAGTTGTGAAAAACACCACTGTAAACTCTCTGGGTAGATAAAAAACATCTGCACATGTTTATGAGGTGTTGAAGATCAGGAGAGCACCCTGTAGAGTGTAACTGTCCATCCAAACACCAGCAGTTGTTGGCTCCATTTTTCTGTCCCAGCAATGAATGGAGAAGCCCTCAGGTAGAATGGCCGAGTCAGGGACTGAGGGATCCAGCCATGTCTTCATGAAAATTATAATATTACAGTTTTTAATGTCCTGATCAAAGGCCAGTCTAGTTCTTAGTTCATCCAGATATTGTCCAGAGATAAAATATTCCTGAGAAGAATGGTAGGAAGTGTGGAGCAGTGGGGTAAAGCTGCAGAGGAGAGAGAAGATTTACATCAGTGTTAAACTGCAATAACATCAGAAAATCAAACACTCTCACACGTCCCAAACCTCCAACATCATTTAAAATGATAATCTATTAAAGTTAATATTATATTATACACAACCATAAAGCAATGACTGACATGGAAATAACCTTTTTAATTTTAATTGAAATGAATAAAAATAAATGAGGGGCTGAAAGCTTACATGACTCCAGGTTTTTTACAGCCAATGCGAGTTTCTTTATACGCTGTACTGATATCTGCAGGGATTTGACAAGGCATTCTTTTCTTGTAGTAACTGAAACAGCATTGACCTGGTTCATGCGCACCTGTGTGAAAACATTTATACGTTTAGTTCTTGTGATTAAAGGCTCAAAAAACACCATCAAATTGTTTTACGTATATCGACTAAAAGATTCTGCTTGTAGTGTTTATTAAATTGTCCCACAGCGCTGTGGAGTTCTGGATTGTGATTGGTCAGAAGGTGTTGATTAGTTTTCTATAACAGCAGCTCTGACAGTAGTGCAGCTGCCAATCACAGGTTTATATTAATGCCCTCGTTCTAATACGTTATCGTTTCTATGGTAACAGCTGGTGAGTGAACGACTGTTTATCGCTGCTCTAATGTCAGTGAGAACAGTTGCTCAGTGGTTTAAATGTTGGATCAGAGGCTCATGATTTCAGATCTCATCACCACCAAGCTGCTACTGCTGGGCCCCTGAGCAAGGCCCTTAACCCTTTTATGATGTAATGTTGGAACAGTTTGTAAACTGGTTTAGTTTCAGAAGAATGAAACACTTGGGGATGCACTATTCCAGGAAAATAATCAACTTCAGGGTGGGAACAGGAGCTCTGCTTCATCACACCACCCTGTCACTCAGTAATTTACTGTAACAGTGTGACAAACACACAGTGGTTTATTAACGTTGGTTATTTTCAGCAGCCTGGTCGTCTTTTTAGGAAATTCAGTATCATTATAAAGCAGGGGAGTGGTGGCGAGTAACAACACCAGTCTAGTTTATTTTAAATTAGTCAAAATGCACAAGGACCTCAATTAATGGAAATATCTTAAACAGATAGTAATAATAACTAGACCGGACAATTCCCCGGGGGAAATTGTGAGAGGATGCAGTGCGCGAAGCAATTCGGTCACGCATGTTCACTGGCCGTGAATGTGTGACCTGCTATGAAGCTACAATGCCATGATTTATGTGTGTGCTTGAGACAGCAGCCCCCCCCCCCCCCCCCCCGCTCCCTCACTGGCCCCAGTCGGCATGGCGATGGGCCTGAGCAGGAGCGCTAAGACCCACAAGATCTTGTCAGATTTCTGCTGTTTTTTGCTCAGGATGAATAACTCGAAAACGAAAGCAACTATTAACAAAATTCTTTCACAGTGAGCGCTAGAAGGGTCGCCTGAACACACAGATGTATTTTTTTGTCCCTAGTGTAAAAAATGAGGACGCTACAGCGAGTTAAAAACGAGTGACTTTTCAGCCACGTTTATAATGGGAGTCAATGAGGCCGCTCACCTGTGCTCTCCTCACTTTGAGGCTTCTCATTCAAAAACTGTAAATCCTATCAGTTAGGTAAACACATTCACTACGTTTACATGCACATCCAAATCGAGCTACTGTCAGTAATCGAGCAAAGGGTCCCAGCAGGGGTGCCAGAGAAATCCAATCCTACATGCATACTGTGAAATGGAGCTATTGAGTGAGGTGCATTGTGCACCCGAGCCACAGGTGGCGCTACACGCCCCATTGTGTTGGTACACTTCCGGTTGTCGTCATGAAGAAGAGCTATTCAAGAGTATAAACAAAGGGACTACAGGCGGAAATTAGCATGTACTGCTATAACCTGGTACAGACATCTGTCCTTACCACAAGGATAATGTTTAATTTGTACACTGTCCCTTTTAAAAATAAAATAAACTCTAAACTCTAAGAAGAGTGTTTGTAGTTTGTATGTGCGAACAGAAGTGTTCCTAATAAAGTGGGCGGCTAAGGTGAAGTGTCATGCCGACCGAGGCTGTTGTGTTTCCCGCTTGTGATCTCGTCACTCGTCACTTCCGGAAGGGGCAGTGCTGAAGTAAGTAGATCGAATACGTAGCTCGATAGGGTATACATGCACTAAGTAGCTCGGCAGAAATCGCATAATCTAGGTCGTGTAGCTCGATTGCAAGAAATCAAGTTCGGTTCAATTTCATCCGACCTAAGGTGTTTACATGCCATTTAGAACTTTGATTTCAGACGAGCAATGGCAGAAATTCGATTTTCTCTATGTGCATGTAAACGCACTGTCTAAGTAAACAAGCTCCACTGGTGTGTAACGCAATAGACACCCATTCAAAAGCCGATTGATAATGGGTGGCAATGAGCTAAGACACACAAGGTCTTGAGTTTTCTGCTGTTTTTTTACGAAGGAGCAGGCCTCGAACAATGACAAATAACTCGACAACGAAAGCAGCTATTCACAAAATTCTTTCACAGTGAGTGCTAGAAGGGTCTCCTGAATCAACTGATGTAATTTTTTGTCTGTAGTGTTAAAAATGACGACATTAGAACGAGTTAAAAATGAGTGACTTTTCTGTCATGTTTATAATGGGTGTCAATGAGGCCTGTCAGCTGCCCTCTTCTCAGTTTGAGGCTTCTCATTCAAAAACTGTAAATCCTATCGTTTAGGTAGACACATTGTGTGAATCAGGACAAGTTTTCCTCCTACTTTTGAGAAAATCATGTCTGTAGAGTGAAATTTGTGACTGAAAACACAGTTTAAGCGAGAAAGTTTGAGCTTTTGTTTCAAGCTGTCTCCCCTCTAAGCAAACGAGCTGCACTGGTGTGTAACGCAATAGACACCCATTCAAAAGCCGGATTTTCTCCCGGAACCCACATGGCGTTTGAGCCGGGACTGATCCGAAAGTGTAGAACCTAGCAGAAAAGTTGAATGCCAGATCCACAAAGGAGAAGTTTTCCTACGTTTTAGAGTTTGAATCACGTCTCTAGGTGAAAGCATGCCAGAGCAGCGGACGTTTGAAAAACGTTGAAAAAGTGCTTTTTTTTAATTAATTCCATAGAAATGAATGGGGTTTTTTTGGATGATTTTTTCGCGACTACGTCGCGAAAAAATCGTATTCTGTAGAGAAAAGGAATAGCATAGCGAGTCCGATCGAGCCGCATGTGTTGATATATTGTTTGTCTGTGTGCGACGTACGGTTATTGAGTTAATCGAAATCGAAATTTGCGTAGGAGGAAGAAGAATACGGAAGAAGAAGAAGAAATACGTAGAAGAACAATAGTTGCAGTGCTTTGCACTGCATCCTAATAATAATAATAATAATAATAACATTTAAATCAATATAATTAAATACATATTATAAAAATGATTAACTTTATCTTACTCATTGCCGATGTGAAGGACTGAAGGCAGACATTGTGGCAGTGGGGGCGTGGTCAAGCGTCAGTCTGTGACTGGAGGGTGGAGTCAGGGAAGGTAAGTGGCAGAATCACTACACCTGATGTGAATTAACCTGTGTTTGTGTGTCTTCCCAGCAACCACGCCCTATATAAGGAGAGAGAGAGCAGAGGAAGTGAGCTCTCTCCCGCACCAGATGACTTGTGTGTGTGTGTATGCATGTGGCTGGGAGAGTATACATTGCTACTGAAAAGTGCAAAATAAAATAGTTTTTGGAACTCAGTTCTGGCCTGCCGTACTTCTGTGCTCCACCCACCTGCTCTGACTTCTACAGTGGTGCCAAAACCCGGGAGGGAGCACAGAGGAGAACAGCCCCATGGAGTCCTCCCCCTTCACAGACCTGATGGAGTCCTCCCCCTTCACAGACAGTCTCAGCATTTAAGTCTAGGCTGAAAACATATCTGTTTAGTCAAGCCTTTTGTTAATGGTGTTTATGAGGTAAAGGAGTAGATCTGGAGGGTCCTCAGACATAGAGTGTTTTAGTAAACTGGGATGTATGGATGCTGTCAGTCCCCACTCGCTTGCTCACTCGAGTTTGTTGACGGTGCAGTGGCTGGCTGCTTTATGTCCCGGGGCTCCCTCATGCCTGTGTTACCTTCTGGCTCTCTCCTTTTAGTTATGCTGTCATAGTTAGTTGCCGGAGTCCCTGCTTGTACTCGGTGCAATATGTATACTGTTCCTACTTATTCAGGTGACTTTGGGCATACCTAACCACCTGTGTTTTCTTTCTCTCCCCCCCCCCCCACCCCAAATCTGTCCCTCTGAGTTACATGGAGTCAACAGGAAATCTTTTGGTGGAGACGGTGGGGACCTCGACTGGCTATCGTAGCCTGCAGGGAATCGGCTGTCAGACATTCTGTCGCATGTCCCAGACCCGGTGAAATGTAACTGAATTGTCTTGGCCAGGCCTAAGGGTCCCATCTGCATCTCATCATTGCTGAGGAGTGTGCTCCCATCACCCAATCAAGCATCCAGCCAGAGCAGGTCATGATATATTTTTTTTACCATATAAACATGCCATTGTGTGTCATGCCTGATGTAAAGACTCTCGTCTCTGCGAGCCTACCACACAGATTTAATACTTGTCATTTTTAGGGCATACCTAACAATGTGTTTTCTTTATCTCTCTCTTCCCCCCCCCCCCCATCTGTCCCTCTGAGTTACATGTTGGTCCTGGGATTGAGATGCTGGCCTCTTCTGCCCCTCGGACCTGCTTGATCCATCCTGGTGCCCTGTGTCTGGTCGGAGTTTTATCGCCCCACTCCTGTGAAGGACGGCCCCATGAGGACAGTTGAGGGTTATACCTGTTAAAACTGTTAATATTATAGTCAGGCTGTCTGTTGTTGCCCAAATGAGGATGGGTTCCCTTTTGAGTCTGGTTCCTCTCAAGGTTTCTTCCTCATGTCGTCTGAGGGAGTTTTTCCTTGCCGCCGTCACCACAGGCTTGCTCATTGGGGATAGATTAGGGATAAAATTAGCTCATGTTTTAAGTCGTTCAAATTCTGTAAAGCTGCTTTGCGACAATGTTTATTGTTAAAAGCGCTGTACAAATAAACTTGATTTGATTTGATTTGACCTGATCCACGCCCTCACCATGGCCCAACAGAGCCAGCACCAGGCGCAGCTCACCCTCCAAAAGGAGCAAGAACAACGGTTCGAGGCCCTGGTGCTGGCGCAACAGGAAGATCGTCAGGCGTTCCGGCACCTCCTCGCGTCGGCGGGGGCCACCATTTCCACCGCTGCGGGCCCACTCCACCTCACCCCAATGAAGATGGGCCCGCACAATGACCCCGAGGCCTTCCTCACGCTATTTGAACAAGCAGCAGAGGCCTTGGGGTGGCCAGTGGATCAGCGCGTGGCGCGCCTCCTCCCCTGCTAACGGGAGAGGCGCAGCTGGCCACGCTACAGCTCCCCGCCGACAGCCGGCTGGTCTACGCGGACCTGCGTCGGGCCATCCTCCAGCGTGTGGGGTGCACCCCCGAACAACATCATCAGCGCTTCTGCACTCTGCGCCTAGAGGAGGTCGGCCACCCGTTCACGTTTGGCCAGCAAGTCCGGGACGCCTGCAAGCAGTGGCTGAGGGCTGATAACAGCGACGCCGAGGGAGTCGTCGACCTGGTGGCACTGGAGCAGTTCATCGTGCAACTTCCCAAAGGAACGGCGGAGTGGGTCCAGTGCCATCGCCCGGCGTCACTGGATCAGGCCATTGAGTTGGCGGAGGATCATTTGACGGTTGTTCCCACGGCAGGATCACAGATCCCCTCTTCGCTTCTCTCCTCTCTCTCTCTCCCTCCCCTTCTGTGTCTCGTCCTCACCCTGTTCCCCAACCGCGGAGGCAAGGGCCGGCTCCCTCACAGCCAGTCCGCCACACCCGCGGTGTCCTCCCGTTTCCCACTTCTGTGTCTGTCTCTCCCTCTGTATCTGTCTCTCCCCCCCCCCAGGTGGGTGAGCCCCAGAGTACCGGTGCAGAGAGAAAGCCAGGGCTGGTTTGCTGGCGCTGCGGGGAGCCGGGCCACCTCCAGTAGCAGTGCTCGGCAAAGGAGGTGGGCGCGGTGGTCCGGATCCCCAACGCACCAGGAGCCGCCCTCGATCAGGCCGGAGTGTATCGCATACCGGTGAGTATCCAAGGGGATACATATCAGACTTTGGTGGACTCTGGCTGTAATCAGACCTCAATCCACCAAAGCCTGGTGCAAGACGAGGCATTGGGGGGAGCACAGGGGGTGAAGGTGTTGTGTGTGCATGGGGATGTTCACAGCTACCCTTTAGTGTCGGTCCACATTTTTTTCAGAGGGGAAAAATTTAGAGTAAAGGTGGCGGTTAATCCTCGCCTCACCCACTCGATGATTTTGGGGACTGATTGGCTGGGATTCGGGGAGTTAATGAGTCATTTAGTAAAGAGTGGGTCCTGCCATATTTCAGCAAGGGGAGGTCCCGGTGTCGCATTGACGGGAGCAGCTGTCACAGAGCCGTCTACGTCATTTCTGCATCAGAGTGAGGAGCCGCCGGCTCCTCCTCCCTCTCTCGGGGAATCCCTTGCGGATATCCCATTAGAGCAGTCGCGAGACGCGACTCTGCGGCGTGCTTTTGACCAAGTGAGAGTAATCAATGGTCAAACACTCCAGCCAAACACCACACCGTCCTTCCCCTATTTTTCCATTATGCAGGATAGATTATACTAAGTGACGCTGGACACTCAGACTAAAGAACAAATCACGCAGCTCTTGATTCCAAAAAGCCTCCGGGAATTGGTATTCCAGTCAGCTCACTTTAATCCCATGGCTGGACACTTAGGGCAGGATAAAACACTAGACCGAATAATGGCCCGGTTCTATTGGCCAGGGATTCGCGGCGATGCCTGTAGGTGGTGTACGGCGTGCCGCAAATGCCAGTTAGTAAATCCAGCGGCCTTTCCAAAAGCGCCTTTGCGCCCTCTCCCATTAATCGAGACCCCGTTCGAAAGAATTGGGATGGATCTCGTAGGGCCATTAGATCGGTCAACACAAGGGTACCACTTTATATTAGTTCTAGTGGACTATGCAACGCGATACCCGGAAGCAGTGCCTCTTCGCAATATCTCAGCACGCAGTATTGCGGAAGCGCTCTTCTGCGTCATCTACCGAGTCGGAATCCCCAAAGAGATTCTGACTGATCAAGGCACCTCGTTTATGTCACGAACACTGAACGAACTTTATGGGTTATTAGGTATTAAGCCGATCCGCACCAGCGTTTATCACCCACAAATGGATGGTTTCGTCGAATGATTCAATTGCACCCTCAAAAATATAATTAAGAAATTCGTAAGGGAGGACGCACGAAATTGGGATAAATGGCTTGAACCCTTGTTGTTTGCAGTGCGAGAGGTCCCACAAGCCTCCATGGGGTTCTCCCCGTTCGAATTGTTATATGGGCGTAAGCTGCGCGGTATTTTAAAAGTGCTGCGAGAAAATTGGGAGGAGGGACCTTCACCAAGTAAAAATGAAATTCAATATGTTATTGACCTGCGCGCAAAACTCCACACACTCACACACCTAACCCAGGAGAATTTGCAGCAGGCTCAAGAACGGCAAACCCGCCTGTACGACAAGGGTACGCACCTTAGGGAGTTCGCACTGGGAGATAAAATACTCGTACTGTTGCCCACATCGAGCTCCAAATTGGTCGCCAAGTGGCAAGGACCCTTTGAGGTCACACGGCGAGTCAGGGACGTCGACTACGAGGTGAGGCGAATGGACAGGGGTGGGGTGCTACAGATTTACCACCTCAATCTGCTCAAACTCTGGAATGAGGAGGTCCCCATGGCATTGGTGTCGATGGTTCCAGAGAAGGCGGAGCTGGGGCCGGAGGTTCAAAACGGAGCATTGGCATCGTGTACCTCTCTGGTCCCCTGTGGAGACCACCTCTCCCCGACACAACCTCCTACGCAAATTTCGATTTCGATTAACTCAATAACCGTACGTCGCACACAGACAAACAATATATCAAAACATGCGGCTCGATCGGACTCGCTATGCTATTCCTTTTCCCGACACAAGATTGCCCAGTTGCAGACCAAATTTTCGGACATGTTCTTGCCCCTGCCCGGACGCACCGACCTCATAGAGCACTACATTGAGATGCCCCCGGGGGTGGTAGGGCGTAGCCGCCCTTACAGGCTACACAAACACAAGAAAAAAGTGGTTCGGGAAGAACTTGAGGCCATGCTCGAAATGGGCATTGTCGAGGAATCCAACAGCAACTGGAGCAGCCCGGTGGTCTTGGTACCCAAGGCCGACGGGTCGGTCCGGTTCTGTGTAGACTATAGAAAAGTCAACGCGGTGTCTAAATTCAATGCGTACCCAATGCCTCGTATTGATGAGTTGCTCGATCGACTCGGCACGGCTCGCTGTTACTCGACACTGGATTTGACAAAGGGTTATTGGCAGATCTCCTTGACTCCATTATCCTGAGAAAAAACGACCTTTTCCACACCGTTCGGCTTACACCAGTTTGTCACACTTCCTTTTGGGCTGTTTGGGGCGCCCGCTACGTTTCAGCGGCTGATGGATAGGGTCCTCCGCCCCCACGCCACCTATGCGGCCACATACCTTGACGACATCATTATTTATAGTAACGACTGGCCGCGGCACCTACAACATCTGAGGGCCGTCCTTAGGTCTCTGAGGCGGGCGGGTCTCACAGCCAACCCGAAGAAGTGTGCGATTGGGCGGGTGGAAGTACGGTATCTGGGCTTCCACTTGGGCAACGGGCAGGTGCATCCCCAAATTAACAAGACAGCAGCGATTGCGGCCTGCCCGAGGCCCAAGACCAAAAAGGGGGTGAGACAGTTCCTGGGGCTGGCTGGCTATTATCGTAGGTTTATACCTAATTATTTGGACGTCACTAGCCCACTGACTGATCTCACTAAAAAGGGGGCACCAGATCCGGTCCAGTGGGCCAGCGGGCTTTTTCTGAGGTAAAGGCTACACTGTGTGGGGGGCCACTGTTACACTCCCCTGACTTTTCTCTCCCTTTTATATTGCAGATGGACGCGTCAGACAGAGGGCTGGGGGCTGTTTTGTCACAGGAGGTGGAGGGGGAGGATCGCCCAGTGCTGTACATAAATCAAAAGCTGTCAATGCATGAGGGGCGCTACAGCATCATAGAGAAGGAGTACCTGGCCATCAAGTGGGTGGTCCTCGCCCTCCGTTACTACCTGCTGGGACGCCCTTTCACCCTCTGTTTGGACCACGCACCCCTCCAGTGGCTCCACTGCATGATGGATGCCAACGCGCGGATCACCCTTTGGTATCTGGCACTCCAACCCTTTAACTTCAAGGTGGTCCACAGGCCGGGGGCGCAGATGGTCATGGCGGACTTCCTCTCCCGTCGGCGGGAGTCGGCTGCGGGCCGGACGGCTGCCCGGCCTGAGTCGGGCGGTGGGGGTATTTGGCAGTGGGGGCGTGGTCAAGCATCAGTCTGTGACCGGAGGGCGGAGTCAGGGAAGGTAAGTGGCAGAATCACTACACCTGATGTGAATTAACCTGTGTTTGTGTGTCTTCCCAGCAACCACGCCCTATATAAAGAGAGAGAGAGCAGAGGAAGTGAGCTCTCTCCCACACCAGATGACTTGTGTGTGTGTATGCGTGTGGCTGGGAGAGTATACATTGCTACTGAAAAATCCAAAATCAAAGAGTTTTTGGAACTCAGTTCTGGCCTGCCGTACTTCTGTGCTCCACGCACCCGCTCTGACTTCTACAACATGAACCAGCAGAACCAGCAGGAGCGAACGAGAGAACATGACTGCTGATGATGGTGATGATGAACATGAAGGTCACGATGCAAACAGAATGGTATTAATGCAGATATCACCTGAATCTTGAGTTTATATAAGCTGGTAAGAGGGTGAGGGTGTGGCTTGGGTGTTTGACGTGATGAAAAAGTTCCACTTTGACTAAGAGATGAAAAAAACCCACCCCTCTTCTACAGAACAGCCTGCTGTGGTTTTCAGCTCTGATAAGAAAGATCTGATAAGCATTTAATACTTTAATACCAAAATCATCTCACTGAATTAAACTCTTAAAATAAAAATAAAATAAAGACGAATAAGTCCAGGTTTGTTGGAGTTAAACTATAACACTATAGAGTCAGATCTTCTGATAACCAACACACCACATCACACACAATACACAGAGATAATAAATCATTATTATTAAACACTTCAATATTTCCCTGACTGTGTTTGTAATGAAAGTGCGAAACAATATTCCTTTTCTGCAAAATCACACAGATTTCACACGAGAATCGTTTTTTCTCCATGTGATGATGAGACAGTAAACCAGATGAAGGTTCATTTCAATACGATACACCATGAAACTGCACACATGAATTCAAGCAAATGCATCTGACAGCATGTGAATAATTAGTGAAATGTTATAAAAACAAAAAGTTAAATGAAAAAATACATGTGAAACTCCATGAATTGTGTCAAAATTACATGTGGCTGTGGCTGTTTGTGCTGTTTACACTGCTGACTCATGACTGTGCTACAAAGTACAACTCTAATCACATCATCAAGTTTGTTGAAGATCCTCCAGTTTTGGGCCTCAGCAGCAACAATGATGAGTCTGAGTTCAGGAAGGAGGTGGAGGAGTTCGCAAAATAGTGTGGAGACAATAATCTACACCCTATGGCCAAAAGGTTGTAGACACCTGTCCATCACACCCATATGTACTTCCTGAACGTCTCATTCCAGATTCATTCCCCCTTTGCTCTTATAATAAGCTCCACTCTTCTGGGAAGACTGTCCACTCGATTTTGGGGCGTGGCTGTGGGGATTTGTGTTCATTGACCTACAAGAGCATTTGTGAGGTCAGACACTGATGTTGGGATGTCAAATAGGCTCCAGTTCCAGTTCATCCCAAAGGTGTTCAGTGGGGTTGAGATCAGGGCTCTGTGCAGGACACTCGAGTTCGTCCACTCCAACCATAACACACCAGGTTTTCATGGAGCTCGCTTTGTACACAGGGGGTTCAAGTTTCAAATTTCAAGTTTATGATCAGATGCGGCGGCACGGTGGTGTAGTGGTTAGCGCTGTCGCCTCACAGCAAGAAGGTCCTGGGTTCGAGCTCCGGGGCCGGCGAGGGCCTTTCTGTGTGGAGTTTGCATGTTCTCCCCGTGTCCGCGTGGGTTTCCTCCGGGTGCTCCGGTTTCCCCCACAGTCCAAAGACATGCAGATTAACTGGTGACTCTAAATTGACCGTAGGTGTGAATGTGAGTGTGAATGGTTGTCTGTGTCTATGTATCAGCCCTGTGATGACCTGGCAGCTTGTCCAGGGTGTACCCCGCCTTTCGCCCGTAGTCAGCTGGGATAGGCTCCAGCTTGCCTGCGACCCTGTAGAAGGATAAAGCGGCTAGAGATAATGAGATGAGAATGAGATGATCAGATGCTTGATATTAAAGCTGGACTGCCTTTCAGATTTTTCAAGTGTAAGTCATAAAAACAATTTTCCCTGACACCCAGTTATTTTTCTTTAGTGGACCGAAAGCTACTGAATTCAATTCACAGACTTCCAATTTTGGGCGGCACGGTGGTGTAGTGGTTAGCGCTGTCGCCTCACAGCAAGAAGGTCCTGGGTTCGAGCCCCGTGGCCGGCGAGGGCCTTTCTGTGTGGAGTTTGCATGTTCTCCCCGTGTCCGCGTGGGTTTCCTCCGGGTGCTCCGGTTTCCCCCACAGTCCAAAGACATGCAGGTTAGGTTAACTGGTGACTCTAAATTGACCGTAGGTGTGAGTGTGAATGGTTGTCTGTGTCTATGTGTCAGCCCTGTGATGACCTGGCGACTTGTCCAGGGTGTACCCCGCCTTTCGCCCGTAGTCAGCTGGGATAGGCTCCAGCTTGCCTGCGACCCTGTAGAAGGATAAAGCGGCTAGAGATAATGAGATGAGATGAGACTTCCAATTTTATTAGCTTTTTTTTTTTTTTAAATAGAACAATTAATGAACTTTGGGCCAAGTTGCCCTAATTTATTTAGCACATCATTTCACACAAAAGTCTTTTCGCACAAGTCATTTAGCACAAATCTAAATTCCTATCTCAAACAATGATATAGATTGCAAAGATTTTCACTTTTGCAATCCTATTGTTCATTTTAATGGAGCATGTTCAAGAAAAAAAAGTGTTGTTGCATCTACTTTAATAACCCGTCGTTGACACATAAACCATGGCAAATTTCACCTTCACTGAGCAATCTAAAAATCGAGTATAGCATAGTTCTGGCAGGCCACAAAGTCAAGCTCAGCCCTCAATCTCAGGTACATCACCTGACTGCAGCTGATCTCTAGCCAGCCCACATCAGGTGTCAGCTCAGCTGATTCCTTTCTATGCATTCTCTTGGCATATCTCTCATAGAGAGCCTTATTTAAGCTGCTTTAACCTGCTTACATTTGCTGCGTCCTCTGCAAACCATTTTGTAACCCACCTCCACCCCAACTCCTCCCCTGTATGCCATCTGACTTTAATCAATGTCATTTTTGTCTCATTGATGCCTGCTCACAACCCAGTCCAGGCCACCTTCTTCCATTGCTCCATAGTCCAATTCTGATGATCACATGTCTGTTGTTGGCACTTTTCTTGGTGGATAGGAGTCAGCAGGAGTGTCCTGACCAGTCTGCAGCTAATCAGCCCATACAAAGCAAGCTGTGATGCACTGTGCATTCTAGCACCTTGCTATCATAGCCAGCATTAAGTTTTTTAGTAAGTTGTGCTGCAGGTGCTCCTCTGTGGGTCACTGTTTATCCTTCCTTGGACCACTTTCTGATAGATGATCATCACTGCATACTGGGAACACCCCCATGGCCTGCAATTTTGGAGATGTGTTGACCCAGTCATCGAACCATTGCATGTGGCCCTTGTCAAAGAGGCTAAACTTTTAGTCCATGCCATTTCCATTGCTGCCACCCTCTCTGCTTTAGCCATTCCATGCAAGTGCATGGAAGGGCAGGGAGGTGCTCTCCCTGCTTCAATGCTTTCCATGTAGGCACGTGGAAGTGGAGGGAGGGCCCATATTTTGACGTAATCAATGTCGTCTCTGTTGTCATTGATGCCTGCTCTGTTCTGTACCCTATGGGGGGATCTGCTGCAGCTCTCCCTGCTTTAACCTTTCCACATATGCATGTAGAAGGGCAGGGAGGTCCCAGAACAGAGCCATCTGCCAAATACAACTTGCTGCAACTATTGCAATGGAAATAAAGTTCCTTGATGAAAATGGTCCTGACAGAACTGTTGTAACAGCAGTGGGATAGATGAAGAAATTCACTTTTGCAGTCCTATTGTTCCTTTTAAATCAAGCACTCAGGAAATAATTTTTTTCAAGAAAATTGTGGTCCATCCAATTCATATAAAAGCAGAAGTTCACATAACTATTGATCATTCTGTCATTCAATTATACAGAGTGAGTTCAAGGTTACATTTAAGCTTATACAAGTTGCCTGTGTCAAAACATCAAGAAGCATGGTTTCTTGGATGGGAAGATGATTGTTGTTGTTGGCAGCATAAGAAATGTGTAAACTCAGGAAATCAAGTGGAGACACCATCGTCTCACAGCTTCCACATTCTGATCTCACCACCAGTTGCACAGAGCACGCAGTTGGATCACATAAACGGTAAACATGTCTATGTTACTTCCATGTCAACATGATCATTTTTTCATTTGTTATTGCTCATCTGCTTTATTCTTTACACATTTAACTAACTTTGAAATGGGGAAAAATGTTCAATTCATTGATGGATTGATCTGAAACTTTATAAATAGAATAGAATAGAATAGAATAGAATACCTTTATTGTCACTATACACATGTATATGCACATTCCCGATGCAGAACTTGATATAGTCCAGCACCATTCCTGTGAATGTCTCCAGCTCCTGGTGTTCAAATAAGTCCCAGTCTGTTCGTTTAAAGCAGTCCTGTAGTTTGGAGAGTGCGTTGTCAGGCCAGGTTGTGATAGTCCTTGTGGTGGGCCTGGCTCTCCATCTGAGGGCAGTGTAGGCTGGGGAGAGCAGGAGGGAAAGATGGTCTGACTGGCTGAGGTGGGGGAGGGGTATGGCTCTGTACGTGTGCTTGATGTTGGAGTAAACATGATCCAGAGTGTTCTCCCCTCTAGTAGAACGCTTAACATGTTGGTAAAACTTCGGTAGTACAGTCTTCAAGTTGGCCTTATTAAAGTCTCCTGCTATTACAGTATGTGAACACCGTCAGGGTGGGCCCGCTGCTGTTTGTTAACGGTGTTCAGCAGGAGAGAGAGCGCTGTGTTTACACTGGCATCAGGTGGAATATACACAGCTGTGACAATCACTACAGTTAGCTCTCTCTGTAGAAAAAAAGGCCGGCATCTTACAGACATGTACTCGAGGTCTGGGGAACAGTGTTTATCTATAATTGTTCCGTTGTTACACCAATTATCATGCACATAAATACAGAGCCCTCCTCCTCTGCTCTTACCAGAGTCCTCATTCCTATCCCAGCAGAGCAGAGTGCGCCCTGCTAGCTGCAAGCTAGCATTGGGTATTTCCGGATGAAGCCAGGTTTCTGAGATAATTAAAACACAGCAGTCCTGAACATAGCAACTTCCAGCGAGTTGCAATTCCAGATCATCCATTTTATGCACCAGGGTTCTTGCATTGGAGAGATACAGGCTCGGTAGAGGTGGCTTGTGTGGTTGTTTTCTTATCCTTAGCAAAGCACCAGACCTGTGGCCCCACTTCTGCTTCCTCTCCCTCCTCCATCTGCACCACCTCCTAGACCTGACAACAATCCACGGAGAGCCCGGCGGTCTTGCTATGTCAACTGGGATGTTATGCGTGAAGAGAAAGTCACTCGAAACAGATATCTGGTGTTGGTCACCGATGGCTAAAAGTGTCTGGCGGGTGTATTGGATGTTCGCAGAACTGATGGTGCACAAACAAGCAAGAAAGAAATACAAAAACAAACAAAAAAAGAGCACTGAAAAGGAGAGCCGTAAGCCGCTGCAACCACGCGCGCTGCCATCTTGGAAAAAAAAGATGAAGAATATTGGATATCATGAGTCTGATGATATAACATTTACACATTTAACTAACTCTCTCACTCTGCCAGTCAATGTTCCCACATTCAGTGTTCCTACCCTCAATTCTAAGCTCCTTCCTTTCCATCTTTCATGCTCTCTCCTAACATGCCTCCCCCCCCCCTCTCCTTCTCCTTCTCCATTTTGGTGCAACAGTAGCACACTTTCCACCAGCACCCTGTTGACCAACAGCACCAGAGGCGGTCATTGTTAACCTGGACCCCGACCGATCCGGTATGGTATTTCTCTTTTCATTCTGCATGTTAGATTTGTCATGGATTTATGCAAGATGCCCTTCCTGATGCAACCCTCTCCAATTTATCCAGGCTTGGGACCGGCGCCAAGAGAACGCTTATGCACCCCCAGTGGCAGGATTAATATCAGAAGAGCAAAACAAAAACATAAATTTAATCAAAGTCAAAAACACTGAGTAAATACTGAGAAAAGTCCTTGGGCTCTCATCTCATCTCATTATCTCTAGCCGCTTTATCCTGTTCTACAAGGTTGCAGGCAAGCTGGAGCCTATCCCAGCTGACTACGGGCGAAAGGCGGGGTACACCCTGGACAAGTCGCCAGGTCATCACAGGGCTGACACATAGACAACCATTCACACTCACATTCACACCTACGGTCAATTTAGAGTCACCAGTTAACCTAACCTGCATGTCTTTGGACTGTGGGGGAAACCGGAGCACCCGGAGAAAACCCACGCGGACACGGGGAGAACATGCAAACTCCGCACAGAAAGGCCCTCGCCGGCCACGGGGCTCGAACCCGGACCTTCTTGCTGTGAGGCGACAGCGCTAACCACTACACCACCGTGCCGCCCCCTTGTTTGTCAGTGAACTGATATTGTGTGTGTGGTGGTAATTGAGTCCATCTGAGTGCAGTTAGTCATTGGGTGACTGTGAAAGTAAAAGTGAGTGTGGTTGCTGGGAGTCGTAGTCCATGGCAGCCATGTTTGTAGGCCACATTGTGTTCTGGGAAGTGAAGTTCTGAGTGGATTCCAGTGCAGACGTGACACTCTGCTTCAATACTGATTATTTTACTGATAACAGAACCATACACAGAGATTTATTCCTCAATTACTAATCAGAAATTGTCAGCTCTTTATCAGATATGAAGTTGGCTGGACGCTGTTATAATGGAACACATGGGTCTAGATTGGTTCAACACTTCAATGCATTCAAGTATTTACTTTAAAAGTGCTTATCCTTATAACATATCAAAGTTCCAAAAAGTGTTAAAATATATTTGACTAATTTACTCTTCTACTGGATATTTTTGTTGATTGTATTTACTTCAAAAATGTACCTTTACAATGTGTTTATATTTGAGTTAAACTGCCCCACCTGCTGTCCATTGATATTACTGCTACAGGCTGCATCTTGGTGTGAGGAAAAAGATGACAATTGGCCTCCATCAATTAAACCCAGACAGACAAGTGATAATTAAAGGAGAAACCTATATAAAGGGTGTTACTAAGGTTTTAAACCACCACGAGCCAAGAGAACAGATTCAGCATCGATACACCTTGGCATCGATTCTACACGTCTCTGGAAGTATAATACTGGAGTGGTGAAGGCCGTTCTTTAATCAGTTGGTGCTGTGATGATGATGGTGGTGAAGAGCACTGAATAAACATCAATCCAAAATCACTCACAGAACTGAGATCTTTTGATTTATATCATTTTCATTTCATGATCCTCATCAAACCATTCAGTGAGTCCTCTTGCCCTGTGGATGGGGCGGAGTCACCCCAGAGGTGACAAGTGGAGCAAAAATAAATCCTACCAAAATGAAAACAGAACCATCGCTTTTACCTTTAATTTGTCATCCACGTGGAGCTCATTATGTGTTTAGGTCGGCTTACACCACAGCTCTTTCCCATTTAAGATGTGTGTTCATGGTATTTGAGCTGAACATGAATGCAAGCAGGAAATGTGCCAGAAATTGGCAATGCCTTAACTGATTGATCTGATACTTTACAAAATATCATGTATTTTGATTGGGGCGGCACGGTGGTGTAGTGGTTAGCGCTGTCGCCTCACAGCAAGAAGGTCCAGGTTCGAGCCCCGGGGCCGGCGAGGGCCTTTCTGTGTGGAGTTTGCATGTTCTCCCCGTGTCCGCGTGGGTTTCCTCCGGGTGCTCCGGTTTCCCCCACAGTCCAAAGACATGCAGGTTAGGTTAACTGGTGACTCTAAATTGACCGTAGGTGTGAGTGTGAATGGTTGTATGTGTCTATGTGTCAGGCCTGTGATGACCTGGCGACTTGTCCAGGGTGTACCCTGCCTTTCGCCCGTAGTCAGCTGGAATAGGCTCCAGCTTGCCTGCGACCCTGTAGAACAGGATAAAGTGGCTACAGATAATGAGATGAGATGTATTTTGATTGCAGGGCTCAAAATTCATATTTTTTTTCACCAGCCAGCCAGACTAGTTACCTTCCAAAGTAACTCGCCAAACAGAAAATCAACTCGCCAAAATTTGTTCATGTATGAATTTTACTTCTGTCAAAAATAACAAAAAAGAGAGTAGTTACCATTGTTCATGACTAATGTGCATTTATTTCAAGACCCGGAATATTCTGATACTGTTTTTTTTTTTTTTGCACACTTTACAAACTGGCATTTGCTGTTCCACGTCCTTCTCGCGATATCCAAAAAAAATGCCAGATGACTGACCCCTTACTAGTTCTTTTAGGAACCAATTCTTCCACTTCCATTTTTAATTTGTCGCTGAAATTGACAGAGCTTACACGGTAGCCTATGCAACACCAGCGATTGCACGAACTGAGTCAGCGCTGTAAACCGAAACTAGGAAATCTTCCCGCAAGTTCCTTTCAGCACGGAGATGTCGCCCGGGATTGGTTGGCAAGTGCGTGACGTTATTGTTTTTTTTACCCTTAGGCAGCCTCTCACGTTACTGCCTGGGAGACAGGGAGAAAACCACCGGAAAAGGTTTTAAACAAACGCAACAAACACAAAACAAACGCAAGTCGGCAGATGACCATAAAATACTCGATAGTTACGATATCATAATTTCATGTATCTCATACAGAATTTTCAGAGATATATATCACACAGCCCTAGTCTGAATCTTCGCTTCATATATATATTTTTTTATTTTCAATTAGCCAGTAAAGAAATAAAACAAAAGAGACTGGCTATGATATAAGAAAATTCTACACTCTAAAAAATAATGGGGCCAGTACCGGTTCTTCAGAGCGATGCCATAGAAGAACCTTTTTCAGGGCTTCAAAGAATTGTTCATGCAACAGTTCTTTAAAGAACCATTTAAACCATTTGTTTGAGCAGTGAAGACAGATTTGTGTAAACATAGCCGATGTGCATTGACCAGCAAATGGTAAGAGAATGCCAGGCTCTGAAGAACCATTTCCAATGTGAAGAACCTTTCGCATAATGTAATGGTTCATCACAGAGTTTTGACTCTCCATGGAACCATCCAGAGATTTGAAGAACCACTGAAGCACCTTTATTTTTTAGAATTTCAGGTACATGATATTTAATTCGAGGATAGTAAACTTTTTAAGACAACTTTTTGCTTTAAAATACAGACATGGACAAATTTGCTGATACTCTTCAACGAAAGCAGAAGAAACCACAATGTTCTCTGAAATAACTTGAAACTTGGCATGCATCATTATTTATTGAATATTTAATAAAAATCAGACTTTGCTTTTAATTTGTGATTCAAAAGAATGTTTTAAATCATAAAAAAATGAAAATGGCATGGACAAAAATGATGTGGCCCTTAAACATTTTGTTGCACAACCTGTAGAGGCAATCACTGCTAATAAGTGATCTCTGTCGCTTTCAATGAGACTTCTGCATCTGCCAACAGGTAGTTTGGCCCAGTCTTCCTGAGCAAACTGCTCTAGCTGTCTCAGGTTTGAAGGGTGCCTTCTCCAGACTGCATGTTTCCGCTCTTTCCAGAGATGTTTGATAGGATTCAAATTAGGGCTCATAGAAGGCCACTTCAGAATCATCCAATGTTTTGTTCTTTGCCATTCTTGGGTGCTTTTACATTACATTAAATGACATTTAGCAGACGCTTTTATCCAGAACGACATACAAGTGTGAAAGTCAGGTACAAGAAGTACTGAACTTCTAGACAAGTAATTTCTTGTGCCAACTGAACAAGTGGCAGAATAATACTTAGTGTAATATTCTGTTGAAGTACCAATATTCAACAAACAGCCAAGGAAGCAAACCAACCATACAAATGAACCAACAAAGAAGGAAAAAAAAACCTAATGGTGAACCCTATGCTAGACAGTAAACAGCCTGAATTGGTCTAGACCAATATGCAGTTACACAGTGGGCAGGGAAGCAAGGGAGAGGTGCAGCCTGAAGAAGTGAGTCTTTAGTCTGTGCTTGAAGGTGGTCTGTGCTTGAAGGTGGTTCTGACCTCAGTGGGAAGGTCATTCCACCAACCGGGAGCCAGGACCGACAGTAGTCTTGAGCAGGCTGGGCAGGAGCAGAGAGAAGGAGGGGCCAGGCGACCAGTAGTAACAGAGCATAGGGATCTGGCTGGCAAATAGGGGTGAATCAGACTCTGGAGGTATGCTGGCCCTAACCCTTTGACAGCCTGGTAAGCTAGCACCAATGTCTTCAATTTGATCCAAGCAATGGGCAGCCAGTGCAGGTCGGCAAGCAGAGGGGTGACATGGGAAGAACGAGGGAGGTTGAGGACCAGGAGCAGAGTAGAGTCAGTGGTGAGAAAAGGGTGGATCCTTTGGATGATGTAAAGGAGAAATCCACATGTATGAGTCACCTCTGTCTTGCCTGGGTTGAGCTTCAGGTGATGGTTGTCCATCCAGCTCTGGATGTCACACACATTGACTTTTTTTTTCTTTTATAAACAATCCATATCTTCACTTCACTAATCAGACCAGAAAGGGTGTGAAATAAAAAAAAAAACCTTCAAAAGTCTGTAACACTCTGCTCTTTCTGAGGGAATGTCTCTCGTGCTGTTGTAAGTCTCTGTTCTGTTGTAAATCTCATCTCATCTCATTATCTCTAGCCGCTTTATCCTGTTCTACAGGGTCGCAGGCAAGCTGGAGCCTATCCCAGCTGACTACGGGCGAAAGGCAGGGTACACCCTGGACAAGTCGCCAGGTCATCACAGGGCTGACACATAGACACAGACAACCATTCACACTCACATTCACACCTACGCTCAATTTAGAGTCACCAGTTAAAAAAAAACAGTATCAGAATATTCCGGGTCTTGAAATAAATGCACATTAGTCATGAACAATGGTAACTACTCTCTTTTTTGTTATTTTTGACAGAAGTAAAATTCATACATGAACAAATTTTGGCGAGTTGATTTTCTGTTTGGCGAGTTACTTTGGAAGGTAACTAGTCTGGCTGGCTGGTGAAAAAAAATATGAATTTCGAGCCCTGCAATCAAAATACATCTCATCTCATTATCTGTAGCCACTTTATCCTGTTCTACAGGGTCGCAGGCAAGCTGGAGCCTATTCCAGCTGACTACGGGCGAAAGGCAGGGTACACCCTGGACAAGTCGCCAGGTCATCACAGGCCTGACACATAGACACATACAACCATTCACACTCACACCTACGGTCAATTTAGAGTCACCAGTTAACCTAACCTGCATGTCTTTGGACTGTGGGGGAAACCGGAGCACCCGGAGGAAACCCACGCGGACACGGGGAGAACATGCAAACTCCACACAGAAAGGCCCTCGCCGGCCCTGGGGCTCGAACCCCGGACCTTCTTACTGTGAGGTGACAGCGCTAACCACTACACCACCGTGCCGCCCGACCTGGCGACTTGTCCAGGGTTTACCCCGCCTTTCGCCCGTAGTCAGCTGGGATAGGCTCCAGCTTGCCTGCGACCCTGTGGAACAGGATAAAGCAGCTAGAGATAATGAGATGAGACCATCATCATCAGGTACCATTCCCAGTTTGAGCTTTACCTGTCATGGCTTACACACTCCTGTTTCAGTTCAAATGGAGCAATTCATTGGAATTCTTGGGTTTCAGTCACATGACTTTTCTTAGTGATTTCACTTCCGGTAAAACAGCTGGTGGTCTAGCAAATCAAAACAGCTGCCGTAGTGCAAACAACTTGCGATAACTTATCAGAGTATGTTCGTAATCTAGAAGCCACTGCTGGCTTTAGATATATTCAGAAGATTGTTATGTGCAATGGAATCGACCTCTACAGTCTGGGAAAGAAGGATTTGTGATACGATCTCGAAAACTACCCTTCAGTCGAGTTCCCTGACATCTCGAATTATCTGGTGTTGCAGACGTCCTTCTACACCGCAAAACAGATGAAAGCGTGGAAGATATGGAGGCTTACAACTTTTTTGTATGTGGCTGGGTAAAGGACCTCGCTATCAAGTCACTGCTGAATGAATCCTGTATTGTTTTTGCCCGTGTAAGTATGTTTGTTTTTAAGCTTTTCATTCACGTCTTTGCAATGAAGCACTGCAAGTTGAAGTGTAAACAAACAACAGTTGACATGATTCTCACTTGTGTTGGCTCTTACGTATCTCTCAGGTAAATCATTCATAAAGATCATCAGAAACCCCTTTAAAGACCTGGATCTTAGTTAAACAAGATGGAGAAGTGATCACGGCGCATTGTAACTGTACGGCTGGGGAAGAATTTTATCACGACCTTCATGCATATGGATTTTGTGAGGAGTAAATAAGGAAACAGCTGGGGACTTTAGCGCTTCATAAAGAAAAAAAGTACCATAAAATAATGACACATAGCAAGAAAAGTACTTGGAAAACACTAAGGCCAGAGCTGAGAGGGAAATACAAACCTTTCACCAAGTGATCACTGCAAACTCGAGCATGCTTTGACTCGGCTCCCTTCGATTTCAGTAAGAGGTTCAAAAGCCGCCTTTCTCCACGTCTTTTTGTGAAATCCTGTGTTCGTTCACCCTTTTTTATTAGTTCACGGAGAACCCTGAAGAAACTTTTATCAGTTTCATGGTTTGATCGATTCAAACAACCTAAAACAACGCAAGCGTAAGGCATTTTTTCATGAAAGCAATGCACCTTCTCCGTATAAACGCTTTGTCAACTGAGCTTTGGTAGACCACCAGCTAAAGTTTTGAATAACTAATGAGGTGGATCTGGCATCACGTGAAACCCAAGAATTCATTTCCAGTTCTCTGCCTGTTGTCTCCATCATCATTTGCCTTTGCTTTCTTCCCTCCAATCCTTCCCATAATTGATTCCCACAATCCTTCGCGGCGAAGACGACCACAACTTCTTGTATCACTGGGTCTTGTGAGTGTGAAGATGGCTGATCAATCCGATCCTCGCTCGAAAATGTCTGTTACAGTGTGGACACGCATGTGCCGGGGGCGAACCAGGCTGGGAGGTGGTGGTCGCTCTGCTTTTGCGTCTCTGGCGTTTCTGCTCCTGCTCCTCCACACGCCTCACTTCATAGCCTGACACACCAGAGTTAACCACGTGGCGCCATGCACAACGGTCTTGTGCTGTTGTTTCCCAGGTGTCAGGGTTGATGCTGCAGCACTTCAGGGAAGCTTTCAGTGTGTCTTTGTAGCGCTTCCTCTGGCCTCCTTGAGACCGCTTGCCTTCCTTCAGTTCACCATACAGCAACCTCTTTGGCAGTCGCTCATCAGGCATACGGAGAACGTGCCCTGCCCATCTGAGCTGGGAGCGTTTAAGCATCGAGTGAACGCTCTCCATCTGGGCTCTCTGGAGTACCTCTGTGTCTGGCACTTTGTCCTGCCATTTGATGTGCAGCAGGTTTCTGAGACATCTCATGTGGAAGGAGTTCAGCTGTCTGGCATGCCGACTGTACACCGTCCATGTTTCACAGGCGTACAGTAAAGAGGGTAGAACGACAGCACGGTACACCTTTAGCTTAGTCTGGAGGCTGATTCCTCTTCTCTCCCAAACTCTGTCTCTGAGTCTGCCGAAGGTCGAGCTGGCCCTGGCAATCCTGTACGACACCTCCTCGTCGATGCTGACAGTTCGTGACAGTGTGCTGCCAAGGTAAACAAACTTGTCCGCCACTGTCAGCTTCTCGCCGTGGACCGTGATGGTTGGTTCTGTGTAGGGAGTTGCAGGAGCTGGCTGGTGCATCACTTTGGTCTTCTTTGTGCTTATTGTCAGACCAAAGTCGTCGCAGGCTTTGGCGAACTGGTCCATGCTTTCCTGCATGTCAGACTGGGTACCAGCATTCAATGCGCAGTCATCAGCAAAGAGAAAGTCACGGGCGACGTCATCCTGGACTTTAGTTTTTGCCTGCAGTCTCCGTAGGTTGAACAGCTTTCCATCAGTTCGGAATCTGAAGTCGACTCCAATGTCACCCTCACGAAAAGCGTCAGTCAGCATGGCCGAGAACATCATACTGAAGAGTGTCGGAGCGAGGACACAGCCCTGTTTCATGCCGTTTGTGACAGGAAACGGCTCTGAGTGCTCTCCATCATCCTGTACGCTAGCTTGCATGCCGTCATGGAACTGCCTGACCAGGGAAATTAACTTTGCAGGGCAGCCAAACTTGGCCATGATCTTCCAGAGTCCCTCTCGGCAGACAGTGTCGAAAGCCTTAGTCAGGTCCACGAAGGTGGTGTAGAGGCTGACATTCTGCTCCCGACACTTCTCCTGGAGCTGACGTGCTGCGAAAATTATGTCCACTGTGCTGCGACCCTGTCTGAACCCGCACTGACTTTCAGGTAATAGTCCTTCTTCCAAATGGTCAATCAGGCGGTTCAGCAAAACTCTGGCCAAGATCTTCTCGGCAATGGAGAGTAGCGAGATGCCGCGGTGGTTGTCACACGCCTGCCGATTTCCTTTGCGCTTGTACAAGTGGACGATAGAAGCATCCTTGAGTTCCTGCGGAATTTTCTCCTGGCTCCACATGGACTGGAATAGCTCAGTGAGCTTCCTGATCAAAGTTGGGCCACCAGAAGCGTAGATTTCCGCAGGGATGGAGTCAGCACCCGGTGCTTTTCCTCGACAGGCGCTTCACTGCTTTTTCCACTTCAGCTTCAGTAGGGGCGTCGGCAAGGGAGTGCTTGGTTGGAACCTGAGGCAGCCTTGTGATCGCTTCTTCGTTAATGACAGATGGGCAGTTGAGTACGCTACTGAAGTGTTCTGCCCAGCGTTCAAGTACCTTTTCCTTGTCAGTGATCAGTACGTTTCCATCTGCACTGAGGAGTGGAGATGACCCCGACGAAGTAGGCCCGTAGACAGTCTTGAGCGCACTGTAAAAGTTCTT
The DNA here is from genome assembly GCF_027579695.1 of Neoarius graeffei. Taxonomy (NCBI): domain Eukaryota; kingdom Metazoa; phylum Chordata; class Actinopteri; order Siluriformes; family Ariidae; genus Neoarius; species Neoarius graeffei. Next base: position 121,513,911 of record NC_083569.1, on the reverse strand, counting down.
CATGTCATTGCGATCAGCATAAGACTGGATCTCATCGGCTTTCTCGCTGAGCCATGTATCCTGCATTTGGCGTAACTCCAGCTGTACACTTCTTCTGATGTTGCAGAATGCAGCTTTCTTGGACGCTGATGATGGATCGTTGAGGTGTGCTCGATGAAGGCGATGTTTCTCGTCCAACAAAGACCGAATGCGTTCGTTGTTGTCATCGAACCAGTCCTGGTGCTTTCGTGTGGTGAGACCCACCACCTCTGAGGCAGCAGCGTAGACGATATCACGAAAGATCGTCCAGTCGGACTCAACATCTTGTGAGTCCATACTCTGTTGTTGCAGCTTGCTGTCGATCTCTTCAGCCAGTGACTGCTTGACGTCATCTTTCTTCAGCTTTGAGACGTTCAAACGTTTTGGGGCCTTCTTTCCCTGTGGGCGTCTGGGTAGCTGAATCCTGATGTTGAGCTTTGAGATCAACAAGCGGTGATCTGTCCAACACTCTGCGCCACACATAGCTTTGGTGACTCTGACGTCTTGCCTATCCCTTTGCCTGACGATGATGTAATCCAGCAAGTGCCACTGTTTGGAGCGAGGATGCATCCACGATGTCTTGTTACGGTTGGGTAGGCGAAAGACTGTGTTGGTAATGAGTAGCTGGTGTGCAGAGCAGGTTTCCAGTAGCAGTAAGCCATTACTGTTGCATTTGCCTAGTCCATTTTTCCCTAGGACTCCTTCCCATGATGCGTGGTCGGTGCCTACTCTGGCGTTAAAATCACCAAGGATGATGAGTTTATCAGTTCTGGGCACGGCGGAAATGGTCGCACGCAGATCCTCATAGAATCTTTCTTTGACCTCATCAGGGTTGGTCATGGTGGGTGCATAGGCGCTGATCAGTGTGGCATACCGCTTTCTGGGCAGTGGCAGTCGGACAGTCATCAGGCGATCGTTGATACCCTTAGGGGGTGTAGCCAGCTTGTTGACTAGGTTGAATTTAATGGCAAATCCAACTCCCGCCTCACGACGTTCTTCTTGTTTGCGTCCAATCCAGAAGAAAGTGTAGCCAGCGTGTACCTCTGACAGTTGACCTTCATCAGCAAAGCGTGTCTTGCTAAGGGCGGCAATCTGTACCCTGTACCTTGCCAGCTCTCTCGCAATAAGCGCAGTCCTCCTCTCAGGTCTGTCAGTCCCGGCATGGTCCAACAGTGTGCGCACATTCCATGTGCCTAAGATGAGTGGTATCATCTTTGTAGATTTTGTTTTCTTCTTACCGCTATAGAGGGATCCCAGCCAGCCGCGGCAAGCTGGCCAGGGTAAGGTGAAGCAGGCAATTTTTGGGACACCTTTTCTAGTCCCTTCCCCAGGCTAGGGGGGAGCAGTGCTGTCCTGAAGAGGGCTGCTCCGACGCTCAGGTGGCTGCCGAATCCCAGCGCTGCTTCAGTTCGATGGAAGACGACCCTATGGCCTGAGCCGCCTACGTGTAGGATTGTGACTACGACTGCCAGCGTATCCACACCTGTCGCTTCGCCACGCCCCCATCGCCACAGGACTTGAAGAAGAATGATGATGAAGAATGGTTAGGTGATAATGGGTGATAATGGGTGAAGTTGTGACTTGCGCGTGAGTTGGATTAAAGTGAGGGAGAGTTGCGCAAAGTCGTCAGCCTCACTCTCTCGTCCCGGCCCATCTATATCCAGTAGCAAGACATGGTCGAGACGGCTGGAGATGAGTCAGGATGCAGTGGATGGCCATCAGTGTCCCACGTGTCTCACTGTGCCCTGGTTGTGCTCCACAGCACTGTGCTGTATCCGCCTTCCTGCCCGTTGAACCAATCTGGTGGTTTCATCCGCGTGGTCACCGGAGTCCAGTCTTTGCATGCGTAGGTAGACAAGCCCTAACTCACCGAGTGTATCAGACCCGTCGGCTACCCTCACATGGTTTCGTCCGCCAGTCGAAGCGGTTTCCCGGGGCGTGGCCGCTGTTGCATGCAAACAGCTACTTGGAGCCACATGTGAGAGTTGAGTGCCGGTGGGGACCAAAGCGGAAGAACCACCCGAAGGTGCGACTGTTCCCCCGTCAGAGGTACTACCCCTCCCGAACACCCCATACACCCCATAATTACTGCATTCAAAGCTCCTCTTTCCTCACCACATGTCCAATGAAGTTTTGTTTTTTGTGCCTGTTCTCATGTCATCCTCATTAGATATCCATATGATCCATGATATTCTTTGCATCCTCATCAAAAACCACATCTCTGCTGCTTCAGTTCATTTCTTCATGTTTCTGGACATTGTCCAACATTCTGAGCCATATAACATAACTGGATAAACATAATATTTCAGTACTTTGAGGTGTGTTGCCATGCCTACTTTCATGTTGGTCAGTGTACTCTTCATTCTCATAAAGGTATCTTTGGCATGACGATCTTCTGATATCATCCAGCTTCCTATGCAGAAAAGCCCTGTACTTGTTTTATGACGTCCCAGTTTATTTTCAGCCTGCAGATAAGATTCACCTTCTTTCCTGAATATCACTATACATTCTGATTTCTTGCATAGTTGATGTATAGACCTATTTATGCACTTTCTTCAACAATCACATTTTGTACTTCTTCCTCTGTACTTGTAGTTAACACAGTGTCATCTGCCAACTTTGATACCAGATATGTCTTGTATTTTTTGTAATATTGTTCCACTGTACACATTACTTGTAACAATAAACAGATAAAAAGCATGGCATGTCTATACATCATATACTGAATATTTAGTACTGTGTGTGTGTTGATATTGAACTCATGAACTCATTCTGTCCTTCACCCACCCCATCAAAACACTCTCGATTATTCCATCCTGTTTGATCGCCAACCATCCATTCATCCAGCCTTCCATTCTTCTTTCCATTCATTTTCTCTTCTGTTCACATTCTCTTTTTGATATCTCATTTTCCATAATCTCAAATTCAATCTCATTTTCTCTTTTCTCATGACCAACATTAATTCATTCCATCCATCCATCCATCCATCCATCCATCCCTTTCCAGTTTTTCTTCTGTTCACATTCTCTTTTCTCATCTCATTTTCCATATTCTCAAATTCTATCCCATTCTCTTTTCTTGTGAATAACATTAATTCCATCCATCCATCCATCCATCCATCCATCCATCCATCCATGCATTCCTTTCCAGCTTCTCTTCTGTTCACATTCTCTTCTCTACTGTATATCTAATTTCCCATATTCTCAGATTCCATCTCATTTTCTCTTTTCTTGTGACCAACATTAATTCCATCCATCCATCCATCCATCCATCCATCATTCTGTCCATTCCTTTCCAGTTTCTCTTCTGTTCACATTCTCTTCTCTATATCTTATTTTCCATATTCTCAAATTACATCTCTATTCCTCTTTTCTCATGCCATCCATTATCTCTATATCTCGTTGTCCAAATGATCAAATTCCATTTCTATCTTGCTTTTCTTGTGACCAGCTTTAATTCCATCTGTGGCAGTGGGGGCGTGGTCAAGCGCCGGTCTGTGACAGGAGGGCGGAGTCAGGGAAGGTAAGTGGCAGAATCACTACGCCTGAGAGTGTATTAACCTGTTTGTGTGTCTTCCCAGTGACCGCGCCCTATATAAGGAGGGGGAGCGAGAGCGGAGGGGAGCTCTTCCTGACCCAAACACGGAGAGTGTGTGTCTGAAAAGTCCACATTGATTGGTAGACTGAAAAGTGTAGAAATAAAAACATTCTGTCAAACCTTATCTCTGTCCTGCCATCCTCTGTGCTCCACCCACCAACTCCGAACTGCCACAGTGGTGCTGAAACCCGGGATCTGGAGCACAGCAGCCTCACAGCCCCATGGAGTCCTCCCCGTTCACTGAACTGGTCCACGCCCTCGCCACGGCCCAGCAAAGCCAGCACCAGGCGCTACTCACCCTCTGAAAGGAGCAAGAACAGCGGTTCGAGGCCCTGGTGTTGGCCCAACAAGAAGATCAACAGGTGTTCCGGCACCTCCTCACATCGGTGGGGTCCACCAGCGCTCCTACCGCAGGCCCATCTCCCCTCACCGTCACCAAGATGGGCCCGCAGGACAACCCCGAGGTGTTCATCACGCTCTTCGAGCAAGTCGCCGAAGCCTCGGGGTGGCCGATGGAGCAGCGCGCGGTGCGCCTCCTCCCCCTGCTCATGGGAGAGGCACAGCTGGCCGCGCTACAGCTCCCCGCCGACCGCCGGCTGGCCTACGCGGACCTCTGCCAGGCCGTCCTCCAGCGTGTGGGGTGCACCTCAGAACAGCAGCGCCAGTGCTTCCACGCGCTGCGCTTGGAGGAAGTCGGCCAGCCGTTCGCGTTTGGCCAGCAGCTCCGGGACGCCTGCTGGTGGTGGCTGAGGGCCAACAACTGCGACGCCGAGGGAATCATCGACCAGGTGGGGCTGGAACAGTTCGTTGCTCGCTTGCCAGCAGGAACTGCGGAGTGGGTCCGGTGCCACCGCCCGGCGTCGCTGGATCAGGCAGTCGAGCTGGCGGGGGACCATTTGGTGGCTGTCCCGGCGGCAGGACAGCAGATGGCATCTTCTCTTCTCTCCTCTTCTCTCTCTCTCTCTCCCCCTCCTCCTGTGTCCTGTACTCGCCCCATTCCCCCACCGCGGAGATGGGGGCTGGCACCACCCCAGCCGGCCCGCCGCACCCGCGGTGCCCTCCTGTTTCTCCCTTCTGTGTCTGTCTCTCCCCCACCTCAGGTGAGTGAGCCCCAGATCACCGGTGCAGAGGGAAAGCCCGGGCCGGTTTGCTGGCACTGCGGGGAGCCGGGCCACCTTCAACAGCAGTGCACGGCAATGGAAGTGGGCGTGGTGGTTCGGATCCCCGACGTGCCAGAGGCCACCCTCGATCAGGCCGGAGCGTATCGCATACTGGTGAGTATCCAAGGGGATACATATCAGGCGTTGGTGGATTCTGGTTGTAACCAGACCTCAATTCACCAAAGCCTGGTGCAAAACGAGGCATTGGGGGGAGCACAGGGGGTGAAGGTGTTGTGTGTGCACGGGGATGTTCACCGCTACCCTTTGGTGTCGGTCCACATTATTTTCAGAGGGGAAAAATTTATAGTGAAGGCGGCGGTTAATCCATGCCTTACCCACTCTTTAATTTTGGGGACTGATTGGCCGGGATTTTGGGGTTTAATGACACACCTAGTAAAGAGTGGGTCCTGCCATTTGACAGGGGGAGGTCCCGGTGTCGCTTTGGCGGGAGCAGCTGTCACAGAGCCGTCTACGTCATCTCTGCGTCAGAGTGAGGAGCTGCCGGCTCCTCCTCTCTCTATTGGGGAATCCCTCGCGGATTTCCCATTAGAACAATCATGAGACGAGACTCTGCGACATGCGTTTGACCAAGTGAGAGTAATCAATGGTCAAACGCTCCAGCCGAACGCCACCCCGTCCTTACCCTACTTTGCAATTATGAAGGATAGGTTATACCGAGTGATGCAGGACACTCAAACTAAAGAGCAAGTCACGCAGCTTTTAATTCCGAAGAGCCGCCGGGAATTGGTATTCCAGGCGGCTCACTTTAATCCCATGGCTGGACACTTAGGGCAGGATAAAACACTAGCCCGAATAATGGCCCGATTCTATTGGCCGGGGATTCGCGGCGATGTTCGTAGGTGGTGTGCGGCATGCCGCGAAAGCCAGTTAGTGAATCCAGCGGCCATTCCAAAAGTGCCTTTGCGCCCTCTTCCATTAATCGAGACCCCGTTTGAGAGAATTGGGATGGATCTCGTTGGGCCATTAGATCGGTCAGCATGAGGGTACCGCTTTATATTAGTTCTGGTGGACTATGCAACGCGATACCCGGAAGAAGTGCCTCTGTGCAATATCTCAGCACGCAGTATTGCAGAGGCGCTCTTCCGCGTCATCTCCCGAGTTGGAATCCCGAAAGAGATTCTGACTGATCAAGGCACTACGTTTATGTCACAGACACTGCGCGAACTGTATGGGTTATTGGGGATTAAGCCGATCCGCACTAGCGTGTATCACCCACAAATGGACGGTTTAGTGGAACGGTTCAACCGCACCCTCAAAAATATTATTAAAAAATTCGTGAGGACGCACGTAATTGGGATAAGTGGCTCGAGCCCTTGTTGTTCTCAGTGCGAGAGGTCCCCCAAGCCTCCACGGGGTTCTCCCCGTTTGAATTATTATATGGGCATAAGCCGCGCGGCTTCCTAGACGTGCTGCAGGAAAATTGGGAGGAGGGACCTTCACAAAGCAAAAATGAAATTCAATACGTTATGGACCTGCGCGCAAAACTCCACACGCTCACCCACCTAACTCAGGAGAATTTGCGGCAGGCCCAGGAACGGCAAGCCCGCCTGTACAACAAGGGTACGCGCCTTAGAGAGTTCACTCTGGGAGATAAGGTACTCGTACTGTTGCCCACGTCGAGCTCCAAATTGATCGCCAAGTGTCAAGGACCCTTTGAGGTCACACGACGAGTCGGGGACGTCGACTATGAAGTGAGGTGAACGGACAGGGGTGGGGCGCTACAGATTTACCACCTCAATCTGCTTAAACTCTGGAACGAGGAGGTCCCCGTGGCATTGGTGTCGGTAGTTCCGGAGAAGGCGGAGCTGGGGCTGGAGGTTCAAAAAGGGGCATTGGCATCACGTACCTCTCCGGTCCCCTGTGGAGACCACCTCTCCCTGACCCAACTCACGGAGGTCGCCCAGTTGCAGACTGAGTTTTCGGATGTGTTCTCGCCCCTGCCCGGTCGCACTAACCTCATAGAGCACCACATAGAGACGCCCCCGGGGGTGGTAGTGCGTAGCCGCCCTTACAGGCTACCCAAACACAAAAAAAAGGTGGTTCGGGAAGAACTTCAGACCATGCTCGAAATGGGCATCGTTGAGGAGTCCCACAGTGACTGGAGCAGCCCGGTGGTCTTGGTACCCAAGGCCGACGGGTCAGTCCGGTTCTGTGTGGACTATAGAAAAGTCAACGCGGTGTCTAAATTCGATGCATACCCAATGCCTCGTATTGATGTGCTGCTCGATCGATTAGGCACGGCTCGCTTTTATTCAACACTGGATTTAATGACAGGATATTGGCAAATCCCCTTGACTCCACTATCCCGAGAAAAAACGGCCTTTTCCACACCGTTTGGTTTACACCAATTCATCACACTTCCGTTTGGGCTGTTTGGGGTGCCCGCTACGTTTCAGCGGCTGATGGACCGGGTCCTCCGCCCCCACGCCACCTATGCGGCCGCCTATCTTGATGACGTCATCATATATAGTAATGACTGGCCGAGGCACCTTGAACACCTAAGGGCCGTCCTTAGGTCACTGAGGTGAGCGGGTCTCACAGCCAACCCAAAGAAGTGTGCGATTAGGCGGGTGGAAGTACGGTATCTGGGCTTCCACTTGGGCAACGGGCAGGTGCGTCCCCAAATTAACAAGACCACAGCAATTGCAGCCTGCCCAAGGCCCAAGACCAAAAAGGGGGTGAGACAGTTCCTGGGGCTGGCTGGCTATTATCGTAGGTTTATACCTAATTATTCGGATGTCACCAGCCCGCTGACTGATCTCACTAAAAGGGGTGCACCAGATCCAGTCCAGTGGACGGAGCAATGCCAGCGGGCTTTTTCTGAGGTAAAGGCTACACTGTGTGGGGGGCCACTATTACACTCCCCTGACTTTTCTCTCCCTTTTATGTTGCAGACCGATGCGTCAGACAGAGGGCTGGGGGCCGTTTTGTCCCAGGAGGTGGAGGGGGAGGACCGCCCCATCCTGTACATTAGTAGGAAGCTGTCAGTCCGTGAGGGGCGCTACAGCACTATCGAGAAAGAGTGTCTGGCGATTAAGTGGGCGGTCCTTGCCCTCCGCTACTACCTGCTGGGGCGCCCTTTCACCCTCTGTTTGGACCACGCGCCCCTCCAGTGGCTCCACTGCATGAAGGATGCCAACGCGCGGATCACCTGTTGGTATCTGGCACTCCAACCCTTCAATTTTAAGGTGGTCCACAGGCCAGGGGCACAGATGGTCGTGGCGGACTCCGAACTGCACACCATCCATCCATAAATTTCATGTCCTTTTAAAATGATTATTAATTTAAGCTATTACTCATATTGTTGAGGAGTTTGCCCTCTTTCTGTCCTCTTTTTGTACATTTGACTCAAACAGAAGAGACAGACCCAATCAGCACAAATTAATGATGCTGTCCGATTTAGGAATAATTCTGAATTTTTCTCTCCATATCCTTTTACTGAACTCACTCTGTTCTATATTGTATTATTACACGGTTTTATTGAATACTCGATCCTGATTGGTCACTTCTGGCATTTTGCAGTGTTATTGCTTTAGAACAGACTGGTGGTATGGATCACATCATTAGTGGAAGCAATAAAATCATTTTAAATCAATCAAATAATTTTTAAATCAATATTTTGTGTCAAAAGATTGATTTTTTAAACAAGTAGCCATGTAATAAGCAAATAAACTCCTTTAGGCTAATTCAAGCATCACACTGCATCACCCTGTCAGGGTTTATTTCACAGTAATGAGCAGCTTGCTGTATATTATCCCACACTTATTACAAGGGAGGTGTGTGGTTAAGCAGATTTGTCATGTAAAACCACAGCCTACTTCCTGTCCGCCCCTCCCCCACTCTTCTATTTTTCTTTATTTTCTGTCATGCTCTGCCCCGGACATCCACTCCGGAGTTTACGTATCTCTCACGCCAGCGCCGATCCGGATCTGGGACGGGAATTCCATCTCCCTTGTATTCACTTCCTAGTTTTCACCACTGCCTATAAATACACCGTTCTCAGACTCTGACTTTGCCAGAATGTCTTGTTTTGCTATTCTAGCTGTTTCTGTGCCGCTATAGTGTTTTTTTGCTCAAGCTATTTTTCTCGTTCATGGTTTTTGCACTAAGGGTTTTTTCTTGTTCATGTTTTTTTTGCACTAAGGATTTTTTCTTGTTCGTGGTTTTTTGCTCTAGCATTTTTGTCCTTGCCTGTCTCGTGTTTGTCAATTTTTTTGTCTCTTTTTACCTGGACTATTTTTGCCATTTGTTTTTGTCCTGTTTGTTTACCTTTTTGCCATCCCTTTTCCCTGAATTAAATCACCTTATTTATTGGATTGCTGTCTGTGTTCTGCTTGTGGATCCTTATCTCACCACACCACCACCACCCCTAACAATTTTCCATTCTTATAAAGCTCTAACACGCCACTCTATTGCTGGGTTTCAGTCACGTGACTTTTCTTAACTGTTTTGCCAGAAGTGAAATAGCTGGTGGTCTAAACGGCTGTCGTAGTGCAAACAACTAATGATTACTTATCAGAGTACACTTATAATCTAGAAGCCACTGCTCGCTTTATTATATTCAGAAGATTGCTGTGTGCAATGGAATCGACGCCTACAGTCTGGGAAAGAAGGATTTGTCATACGATCTCGAAAACCACCCTTCAGCCGAGTTCCCCGACATCTCGAACTATCTGGTGTTGCAGACATCCTTCTACACCTCAAAACAGATGAAAGCGTGGAAGAGTATGGAGGCTTACAACTGTTTTGTATGTGGCTGGGTAAAGGACCTCGGAATCAAGTTGCTGCTGAATGAATCCTGTATTGTAAGTATGTGTGTTTTTTATTTGGTTTTTTTGGGGTTTTTTTTTAAGCTTTTCGTTTGCATCTTTACAATGAAGCGCTGCAAGTTGAAGTGGAAAGAAACAGTTGGCTTGATTCTCACTTGTGTTGGCTCTTATCTCTCAGGTAAATCATTCACAAAGATCATCAGAAACCCCTTTAAAGATCTGGTTCTTATGGCCCTTTTCCACTACCCTTTTTCAGCTCACTTCAGCTCGCTTCAGCTCACTTCAGCCCGACACGGCTCGCGTTTCGACTATCTAAGAACAGCACGACTCAGCTCGCTTCAGCCCTGCTCAGCCCCCAAAACTCGCACGGTTTTGGAGTGAGGCTGAAGCGAGCCAAACTGAGCTGAGTGAGGCTAGGGGCGTGAGGAGACACTCCCCTGTGCACTGATTGGTGAGGAGGAGTGTCCTCACATGCCCACACACGCCCCGCGAGCACGCTGGGATCTGTAAACACCGTAAACCCGGAAGAAGGAGAATTACGAATTACGAGAATTATGAAGCCTTATGCGCCTCGCCTCATCTATACGCTCTTGCCAGTATCTGTTGGCGTTGTCAGTGACAACAAGCCACAGCACCAAGACCAGCAACACGAACGACTCCATGTCCTCCATGTTTATTGTTTACTCTCCGGGTTGTGAAACTACCACTTAAAAGGTCACTGATGTCACTGTTTGCGCCGCATAATGACATCACATGACGTCCACCCACTTTCGCTAACTCCACCCAATGTGTCCACCCACTTCCAGCCAGCACGGTTCAGCGCGGTTGTAGTCGAAATGCAACTCCAATAGCCCCGCTCAGCTCGACTCAGCCCAACTCAACACGGCACGGCTCAGCCCAACTCAGCCGTGTTGGTAGTGGAAAAGCGGCATTAGTTAAACAAGATGGAGAAGTGATCACGGCGCATTGTAACTGTACGGCTGGGGAAGAATTTTGTTGCGGTTTTCATGCATATGGACTTTGTTAGAAGTGAGGAGTAAACAAAGAAACAGCTGGAGACTTTAGCGCTTCGTGACTAAATAAAGTACCGTAAAATAATGACACATAGCAAGAAAAGTACTTGGAAAACACTAAGGATGTAGCTGAGAGGGCAATACAAACCTTTCACCAAGTGATCACTGCAAACTCGAGCATGCTTTGACTCGGCTCCCTTCGATTTCAGTCAGAGGTTCAAAAGCCACCTTTCTCCACGTCTTTTTGTGAACTTCTGTGCTCATTCACCCTTTAGTTCACAGGGAACCCTGAAGAAACTTTTATCAGTTTCATGGTTTGATTCGAACAACCTAAAACAATGTAAGCTTAAGTCGCTTGTTATGCGAGCAATGCAACTTCTCCGTACAAACGCTTTGTCAACTGAGCTTTGGAAGACCACCAGCTAAAGTTTTGAAGAACTAATGAGGCAGATGTGACGTCACATGAAACTCAGCAATAAAACACTGCCCACTGTGTGTGTGTCTACACTATGTTTGAAGTTCTTGAAAAGAGAAAGGGTGTGTGTGTGTTTCCAACCCTCACTGTTTAATGTCATCTACAGGAAAAAATTGATAATTTTTGTGCTACCTTATGATGAATAAATAAATAGTGTGCATTGTTAGTGAAAAATACTGAGTGGTGTGATGAAGCAGAGTTACTTTTACCAACCTGAAGTTCTTTATTTTCCAATAACACATCCCCATGCATTTTATTCCTCTTACAGCACCTCATCTCATCTCATCATCTCTAGCTGCTTTATCCTGTTCTACAGGGTCGCAGGCAAGCTGGAGCCTATCCCAGCTGACTACGGGTGAAAGGCGGGGTTCACCCTGGACAAGTCGCCAGGTCATCACAGGGCTGACACATAGACACAGACAACCATTCACACTCACATTCACACCTACGCTCAATTTAGAGTCACCAGTTAACCTAACCTGCATGTCTTTGGACTGTGGGGGAAACCGGAGCACCCAGAGGAAACCCACGCGGACACGGGGAGAACATGCAAACTCCGCACAGAAAGGCCCTCGCCGGCCACGGGGCTCGAACCCGGACCTTCTTGCTGTGAGGCGACAGCGCTAACCACTACACCACCGTGCCGCCCCTACAGCACATCAATTTGACAATTGTTTCTTTTTATTTATTAAACAACATATACATTTTTAAAATCTACTTATTACATGTAATGTTGTGTAATGTTTGGGATGTGTGGAATTGTTTGATTTCCTTTTTTTTCCTGTAGTTCAACACTGATTTATATCTATTCTCTGTAATTTTATTCCTAACCCTCCAAATGATGATGAAGCCTTTTATTTTGTCACATGCATACTCAAACACAGTGAAATTCATCCTCTGCATTTAACCCATCTGAAGCAGTGAACACATGCGCGCGCACGCACACACACAGTGAGCAATGAGCACACATATACCCAGAGCAGTGGGCAGCTATGCTACAGCACCCAGGGAGCAGTTGGGGGTTAGGTGCTTTGCTCAAGGGCACTTCAGCCCAAGGCTGCCCCATGTTAACCTAACCTGCATGTCTTTGGACTGTGGGGGAAACCGGAGCACCTGGAGGAAACCCACATAGACACGGGGAGAACATGCAAACTCCATACAGAAAGGCCCTTGTTGGCCGCTTGACTGGAACCCAGAACTTTCTTGCTATGAGGCGACAGTGCTAATCACTACACCACCATGCTGCCCAGGATAGGGATGAAACAGAGCAGCACCAATGGAAACCGTTGTGGCAGTGAAGCCAATGGTTCAAGTGTAACATGACAGACAAATTTTAAAAATGGTGCAACTTTCTGAGGAGAGATTGTGATTTTGTAAGAAATTTTAAACATCTATATGATGTAATTTTGCCCAGGCAACAGTTGTTACAGAACATCTGGGAGGAAATTGGATGGGAATTAAATATGAGAAACCTTTGACTCTGAGCTGCCCTCTAGTGGATGCATTGTTTAGCAAGAGAAGAGCACTCAAATTGCAATCGTCAGACAATCCACCCCTAAGTCAGGCGAATGGCAGGAAGATGGGCTATGAAAAGGGCTACGAAAACCTCAGATTAACGGGACAAAACCTGCGAGACCAAGCCTCAAGGTTGCAAAAGTTACAGGATTCTTCCTTTAATACAAATTATTCAAAAGAGATCAAGGAAAACAATATTCCAAATGATGAAGCTCAATATGCAACAAATCAACCAAGACTGACGCCAAATTTGCATACGAGCGTATCGGAATCCCTCGAGGAAAGAAGATAGGTGCTCAGACAAAATACTACTAAATCTACCTGTTTTTGATGTGCTTCCCTCTCAAATTAAAGAGAAAATGTGGGGTAAAATCAGTCATGAACGCTTCTGCAACGAAATTAATGAGCCGCATAATGAAACTGTCCACTTCAGAAGAAACCTCTTCAAAGTACCTTCTGGAAAAGCGGGAAAGGTTTTCAGTACAGCGCTAACTTTTTGGCTGAAACAATTTAACTCCAATTCACATCTGAATTCAATTGCCTTGAAAGCTTTCATGGTGCTTCGCTCTTTGATTCTACAAAAGCCTTCAGCAACATCCAAAAGCAAAGAACACAACGCAGCGATCGGATGCAGATTATTATTGTGGAGACAAGGTGACATATCTCTTCTAATGAAAGAAGTGAGATTCATACAAGGGAGGTTTAAATCCTCGATGAAAACGAGATCAGTGGAGGACTTATTCAAGGTGTCTGCGAATCTAGTTATGCAAGGAAAATTAACAGCTGCAATAAAATTCTTGGACAAAGAGAGTTCATCAGGTCTTCTTACCCTATCACCCAAAGTGCTCGAGGAGCTCAAACATAAACACCCTCCAGCTGCAGATGTATGCTCCGTTTACACATAGCCGGATATCTATGAAGACACGTATTTATTTATGTGGTTGCACCTCTCGTTTACACTTAAACGGAGGTTTCAGTCACTGAAAATGGATATCTTTGAAAATTCCGGGCAAAGTGGAGATTTCTGAAAACTCCGTTTTCATGCCTGCGTGTAAATAGTGGAAAACGGAGTTTTAGGTTTTCCCGACATCACGATATGTGTCACGGAACAATATTTGCGTCAGGTGCTCAATATTTTGGTTTGATGGTCTCATGGATGCAACACGGGTGGTCGTCCTTTTTACATATTTGCAAATACTTTTGGTTTGTTTGCATTTGCAAATAGGTCTACAACTGCTTTATAAGGAGCAGAGAAGGACTGCGAGGAGGGTCGCAGTTTTTCAGGCACTTTTCCTCCCAACAAGACAAAGGCTTGCTGCTTACCAACGTTGCCGCCGCCGTCATGTCATTTGTATTTTCACGATTCTGATAGGCTAATATGGCTTTATACTTCTCCTTATACTACCACCTATATGTTTGGCATGCTTATAATAGCGCTTAGCCGTGTATTTATGCAGATCCGTGTAAATGCGGATATTTTTGAGAACGGTCTGGTGTAATCGTCGATATTTTTGAAAACGGAGAGGCAGGGTTATCCGTTTCTATACATACCCGGGCACTTGTAAACTAAGCAGTAGAGGATGAGTGCCTTCTGTATGGACCGATGGATTACATCTCACTAAATATTTTTGATTTGATCGATGAACAGACGATCTACAATGCTGAAATGAAAACAAGGGGTTCTACCGGGCCCTCGGGAATGGATGCAGAGCTGTACCAAAGAATCCTATGCTCAAAGAACTTCAACACCAAAGGAAAACAGCTAACGCTACGTTCACACTGCAAGGCTTAATGCTCAATTCCGATTTTTTTGTGAAATCCGATTTTTTTGTGAGGTCGTTCACATTAACAAATATATGCGACTTGTATGTGATCCTCAGTATGAACGAAAAGCGACCTAAAAGTGTTCCGCATGCGCATTGCAGGATACGACGACGTCACACACAGTGAGCATGGCCAGTGTTTACGGAAGTAAAACCGCCCGGTTGCGGTATGACCCATCCAATCTAGCTTGAATAGCTGTATCCCCCCAAATGGAAATCAGCTCCCTAACCTCTGCGTCCTTCCATCGAGAAGATTCAGAACCTTCACAGCCCGAAGCGTCCCTCGCATTGATGTCATGCGCAGGGGCGCAGATACGTTTTTTGAACTGGGGGGGACAAAGCTGCCAGCAAACCAACCCCAACCCCGATATGCCTGTCAAACTTGTTGTGGGTTACTATAGCAACCAAGCTCGAGCTCGCAACCTGTGCAGTCTGCGCAGCTCAACCAACCGAATATCAGTCTTTGTTTTGTTTTATGTGAGTTGTTGCAACTATGTATACACTGCCGTGCACCTCAATAAACCGAATGGTAATTAGTCTTTTGAGTTTTCCGTGAGGTTTGCATTATGCAAAGTGGGGGGGACCGAACGAAGTGAATTTAAATCTGGGTGGGATGAGTCCCACCCTCTATCTGCACCCGTGATTATGCGCCATGTTGTTGTAACTTTTTTTGAGAGACCCGCCGCCTACTTCAGCGCAGAATAGTGATGTTTGTGGTTTGTTGATGACGTGCAAGTCGGATGAATGCGACCTGGCGGTTCAGACTGAAGTCGCATATGAAAAGAGCGGATAGGAATCGGAATTAGGACCACATATCCAAACGGCCTGGGTCGGATTTGAAAAAATCGGATCTGTGTCGTTCATATTGTCAATAAAAGATCGGATACAGGTCACATATGGGCGAAAAAATCGGATTTGAGTCACTTCAGCCTGCAGTGTGAACGTAGCCTAAGAGAAGAAATAGTCACCATGACCAGAAACCTGTTGAAATCATCCTGCCATCCTTCCGTTCTTGAAGGCTATACATCTTGTAGCCTCATGCCATTGGATAAGAACCCTGGAATTAGACCGATAGGAGTCTGTGAAGTGCTTCAGCGTATCATTGGTAAAACTGTATCCGCGTTCTTTAAGGAGGAGATGAAACAGGCAGCTGGCCCATTACAAGTTTGCACTGGACACAGTGCAGGTGCTGAAGCAGCTGTACACGCCATGAGCCAAGTCTTTGCTGAAGATGAGACAGATGCAATATTATTGATTGATGCAAGTAACGCCTTCAACCAAATGAATCGTTTCGTAGCCATGCATAATATTGAGATCACCTGCAAAGAAATCTCCTTGTACATAATTAATACTTATAGAAGTCCCTCCAGGGTGGCACGGTGGTGTAGTGGTTAGTGCTGTCGCCTCACAGTAAGAAGGTTCTGGGTTCGAGCCCCGTGGCCGGCGAGGGCCTTTCTGTGTGGAGTTTGCATGTTCTCCCTGTGTCCGCGTGGGTTTCCTCCGGGTGCTCCGGTTTCCCCCACAGTCCAAAGACATGCAGGTTAGGTTAACTGGTGACTCTAAATTGACTGTAGGTGTGAATGTGAGTGTGAATGGTTGTCTGTGTCTATGTGTCAGCCCTGTGATGACCTGGCGACTTGTCCAGGGTGTACCCCACCTTTCGCCCGTAGTCAGCTGGGATAGGCTCCAGCTTGCCTGCGACCCTGTAGAACAGGATAAAGCGGCTAGAGATAATGAGATGAGATGAGAAGTCCCTCCAGGCTTTTCATATGCGGAGGAGAAGAAATTTTCTCACAAGAAGGCACGACTCAAGGCGACCCACTGGCTATGCCTTGGTATTCAGTCAATACGTCAATCATAATACAAATCTTGAGAGCCTATGTACCCGAAGTTAAGCAGGTTTGGTTGGCTGATGATTCAGCTGGAGGAGGAACAATTGCATCACTATATTGTTGGTATGCCAGGAAGGAAAGAAATATGGTTACCATGTAAATGGCTCCAAAAGCTGGTTGATTGTTAAATCACAGGCCCTAGCCTCAGAAGCAGAAAGGGTTTTCGGTGCAGAAGTCAATATAACTACAGAAGGTAAATGCCATCTGGGTGCAGTGATAGGAACCAAGAGCTATAAAGACGAATACTGCTACAAGAAGATTTTTAAATGGAAGGAAGAAATTGAAACACTCTGAGTCTGCAAAGAGCCAACCGCATTCAGTTTATATCGCCTTTAACCAAGGGGTATAAATCGAAATTCACTTATTTTATGTGAAGGATAAGTTCTTTTGAAAACTACGTAGATTCACAAAACCATCAACGAGCTGTTTCTGCCTACATTGTTTGGACAAACAGATCTGTTGCCTGGCATGTTAAATGAACTTATAACTCTTTCCCCCACTCAGGGAGGGTTAGGCATACCTGCATTGAAAGAAGAAGCGCCTCAACAATATGCCGCTTCAACTTCAATAACGTTTTCACATGTACAGTCAATCGTATCTCAAAGTACATTGATGCCTTCAACAA
The DNA here is from genome assembly GCF_027579695.1 of Neoarius graeffei. Taxonomy (NCBI): domain Eukaryota; kingdom Metazoa; phylum Chordata; class Actinopteri; order Siluriformes; family Ariidae; genus Neoarius; species Neoarius graeffei. Next base: position 121,497,003 of record NC_083569.1, on the reverse strand, counting down.
TGGAGGACCTGAAGAAACAGCAACAGTCACTTAAGACAGCGATAATGAGATCTAAAATGGGACATATCGATGCCTCCCTCCCAACAGATCTACTAACATGCGTTACACAAGCGAGGGACAAAGGTGCCAGCTCATGGCTGAACACAATACCCATCAGAGAGCAGGGCTTTGCCTTAAACAAACAAGAATTCAGGGACTCCTTGAGACTGCACGACAACCTCACATTACCTGACCTTCCAAGTGTTTGTACTTGTGGAGCAAGTTTCTCCGTCAACCATGCCTTATCTTGCAAAAGTGGGGGCTTTGTAGCTCACAGACATGATGGCATTCGCGACCTTTTGACAACACTACTTGGTAAAATCTGTAATGATGTAGAGGCAGAACCGAGACTTATCCCACTAGACAATGAAGGTTTTGATCTGAAGTCCACCAATAGAAGTCCTGAAGTCCGACTTGATATAAAGGCTGGAGGTTTCTGGACCAGGGGAGTTACAGCATTCTTTGACGTCCATGTAATGCATGTAAACTCCCAAAGTAACCAGAAAAAACATACATCGGAGATTTTCAAGGACAAGAGAATGAAAAGAAAAGAAAATACCAACAAAGAATCCTCAATGTAGAAATGGGTACCTTCACACCCCTGGTTTTTGGAACCAATGGAGGCATGGGAACCAAATGTCAAATGTTCCTTAAGAACCTAGCCGAAAAATTTTCACAGAAAAATGGGGATGATTCTGCTACTGCAATAATGTGGATAAGAACTAGACTGTCATTTGAAATTACAAAATCAGTACATTTATGTATAAGAGGATCACTCACTCTCACTCATCCTCACTGGCTCGTGAGAGTGTGGCGCCTCGGCAGATGACCCTCCAGTTCGTTCTGTTCTCAGCAGCGAGCCAGGCTGTGCGGAGGTTGAGTCCGGCCTCTCTCAGGTCTGCCTTAAGCTGGTCAAGCCACCTGGTCCAGGGTCTCCCTCTGGGGTGGGACCAGTGGGGTGGGGCGGGTTCCCTGATCAGGTTGGCCAGCTCGAGAGGTGGTGTTGTTCTGGCTATGTGGCTGAAGAGATGGAGGTGGGCTGATCGGATTAGTCTGGAGACTGGTGGCTGGTTGGTCAGCTGGCGTACTGTGGCATTCGAGGTGAAGTTGTACCACTGGAGCCTCAGTATCCTATGCAGACACTTGCTGTCAAAGGCGTCCAGGAGCCGTTCTTGAATGGCTGTCAGGGTCCAGGCTTCTGCACCGTACAACAGGATTGACAGTACCAGGCTGTTGTACAGTCTGATCTTAGTGTCGAGAGAGAGACGACTGTTGGTCCAGATGGTGGAGAGGGCTGCCATGGCTGCAGTAGCCCGGCCAATGCGGGTCCTGATGTCTGCTGTGCTTTTGCAGTCGGAGGTCAGGATGCTGCCAAGGTAGCTGAACTTCTCCACCACTTCCACCTCCTGGGTGCTGATTACTGATGTAGCTGGGGACGGTTCGAAGTTGCTTAGGCTTTGGATCTTTGTTTTGTTCCAGCTGATCATCAGTCCCAGTGGTTTGGTTGCCTTGTCCATGACCTTGAGGGTGAGGTGGAGGGTCTGAACTAATTCGGCAAGGATGGCCACATCGTCCGCATAGTCCAGATCAGAGATGGTCACGTTGCCAAAGCTAGCTCCACAGGCACTCTGAGCCACAGTGCTTCCCATCACATGGTCGATGGCGGTGTTGAAGATGGTTGGTGCCAAAATGCATCCCTACCGGATGCCGCTGTTTATGAGGAAGGTGTCCGACAGCATCCCATTCACTCTTACGCAGGAGACTGTGTTGGAGTAAAGGAGGGACAGCAAGTCCAGCAGCTTTGCAGGGACTCCCAGGACCTTGAGAATCTTCCACAGAGCTTTCCTATCCACAGAGTCAAATTCTTGCTTTAAATCCACATAGGCAGCATAGAGAGGCTTCCTGTACTCCCATCTCATCTCTGCTAGAAGCCTAAGTGTCAGGATCCTATTGACTGTGGAGCAGCCTGGGGTAAATCCACTCTGTTCCTGTCGTTGCTTCCGGAGAAGAAGCGGTCGCAGTCTGGTTAGGATGATGTGGGCAAACACTTTTTCCCTGGGATGCTCAGCAAGGTTATACCCCTGTAGTTGCTGCAGTTGCTCTTGGGGCCCTTCTTCCAAAAGGGAAGAATGATTCCATGATGCCAGTTGGTAGGGATGGTCTCAGAGTTCCAGATGCAGGAGATAAGAGAGTGCAGTTGTTTCACCATGGGTGGGCCGCCATGTAGCAGCAGTTCAGGAGGAATGCCATCAGCACCAGCAGCCCGTCCAGGCTGGAGCTTGCGTATGGCCTTCTCTACCTCATCTGGGCTGGGGGGCTTGGTTGAGATGGACTTGTCCTCAGTGGCCTGGGCTGCTAAGGCATCCAGCTCTGGAGATGGGGGTGGCGGTGGCCAATTGAGGAGTTGAGGGAAATGTTCTCACCAGCAATCCAGCTGTTGTTCAGGCATATCCAGGTCGGATCCATCTAGAGCTGTCACACAGGCTGTGGGAGGGGTTGTTTTCCCTGTGAGGGTTCTGAGTGTCTTGTACAGGGTGCCCTGGTTCCCCCTATGTGCAGCTGACTCTGCTGTATCAGCGAGTTTGTCAAGCCACTGTTGCTTGTCTCTGCGCAGTAGTTGGTTTCTTACCAGGTTCAGGTGTCTGTACTCATCTTGTTTCCCTCTCAGTCTGGCCTCTCTCCGTTCCTCCAGCACTCTGAGTGTCTCCTCGGATAGAAAGTCCTTCTTTCTGGTTCTCCTACGACCAAGTACCTTTGCTGCAGAACTTGTAATATTTTCTTTGAACGCTCCCCAGATTTCCTCCGGACTATCCTCGGTAGAGGGTTCAGATAATACTGCAAAGCGGTTTTGAAGATCGAGTTGAAAACTGGCTTTGACTTCTTCTGCCTTGAGTCTGGACAGATCGAACTTGTGTTGCTTGCTTGACATGGAGTTCTTCTGCAGGTGCAGACTGACGGTCATGGCAAGCAGCCGATGGTCTGTGTTTCCAAATTCCGCACTGCGGTAGACCCGGCAGTCAGTGGAGGTATGCCAACGCCTACTGGTGAGGATGTGGTCCACTTCCTTAGTGGTGTGGCCGTCATTACTAATCCATGTCATGCAGTGGATTCTCTTGTGTGGGAAGAAGGATCGTTCAGAGCGAAGGTTGTAGCTAGAGTAGAACTCCTGGAGTCTCCTGCCATTGTCGTTGCAGGTGCCTGTACCATGGGGCCCAAGTGACCCCTCAAACCCCTGTCTGTCTGTGCCAGGTGTGGCATTTAGATCCCCTAGAACCCAAATGATGTCATGCCTGGAAATCCTGGCTGTGAGGTCTGACAGCTTAATGTAGAAATCGTCCTTTTCAGCGTCAGAGGCTGCGTCCGTTGGAGCGTAAGCTACGATGACTGTGATCCTTCCATATTTATGTCATAGGTGGGCTAGGAGCAGCCTATTGTCGACAGGTTTCCAGAAGATCAGAGCATGCTGAGCTGGGGGTGCGAGGGCGAGTGCTACTCCTTGGCGGTGTATGTTGTCCTCCCTTCTGGACCAAAAAAAGGTGTATCCATTTGCTGTATGGGTTCCTGCACCAGTCCAGCGGACCTCGGTGAGGCCTGCCATAGAGACGTTGAGGCGTGCAAGTTCATTTGAGACTAACTGTGCTGACCCTTCCCTTCCCATGGACAGCACATTCCATGTTGCTATCCTCAAAGTGTTACCATTAGGCTTCTTCCGTATATCTAGTCTTTCCTGGGTCAATGCTCCATTACGATCAGTCCAATCAGAGTTTCTTATTTGTCGAGGTTTCGTTGCAAGAATTTTTTTAAGTGGCGAGTTGCTGGCCCTTCGCACAACCCCGCCTGGTTTTGTAGACCGCCCATCGAGGACTGAGGCGGTACAGGTGCTATTAGCCAGCAGCAGCTCCCCTAGGATCCGTCCCACCATGGTAGAACCTGCCAGGAGCAGGGAGAACCTTACAGGACAGGCCTGATGGTTTCCCCCATGCCCCCGGTGGTATCGCACCCCAAGGATATTGCTGTAGCTGTTAGCTTCTTGATCCTTATTAGAGGATCAAGAACACTATTTAGGAAAACAACCAATGAAACAGTGGATGATTTTAGATTACTTTCTGTTAGAGCTGAGGTTTTGTAAATTTTTTATGTTTTAAACTAATTGAGGAATAATTTATGTTGTTTTTACCTTAAATGAAGTAATGCACTGACTATTAAAAAAAATTATATAATTGTGTTTAAAAAAATTGTTTAACATCCATGCCAATGGCAAGGAAGCATGGGAGTATGTGGGCAGGGATGGCAAAGTCCTTATAGCGATATGTCTCGCCACACTGACAGCCATCTTGGTAATGCCTGCCGGGAGTTATTTGGGGCGAACAAGATAAGGCCTCTTTCCTAAGATTATGCTTCTACAATGCATGTGCAACTGTGCAACAACATGACTGACATAATGTTTCCTGGTTCGGTCATTATAAAGGAGAAGACTACCTTTTTTGGGGGAGGGGCAGGATATGTGCATACAACTGCCATCTTTGGTCTTACAGACTTTTTCCATAGTTTTCAGGATTCTTTGAGTGGTTTATCTCCTTCCTTATAATATCTCTGGTGACGGTTACATCATTTGTAATGGACATATTTATTTCCTACGTAAAGGGTAAGCGATCAATACCAGTTGAGAATAGTACATACTGTAAGTATGCGAGATGGGATACAATACAACAAGGGGTAAATTTAGCAGAGGGCGATCGATGGGGAAAGTTGTGTTTCTATTGTTTTTCCAGTATTGCAGTGAGTCCGGATAGCGAATTTAAAAACTATCATGCACACTATTGTTTTAAATGTGGCTTGATTGAAAATGCCATGCCTCCAGTCACACTTTAGGAAACATTTGGTTATAGAGTGGAGTGTTGCTGCATTCAACTTACCTCAGAAGTGTAAAGTCGGTGCACAGAATACCATCATTTCCAACCTCTGTTCATTCTATGAAGGAAACAAAATGGATACCTCAATGTTCATCTATTGTTAGCAACAAGCTAGCCAGCTAACTGTGATGTGTCTTTATCTCTGCCCTCAATACAGCGACCTGTAGAGTCAATGTTATAGATTTTACGAGTGAATGTGTCTGTAGATTATGTGTCTGTAGGATCTAAAGCTAATACTTTCTATACAGTATAAAATGTTTAAGTCCGCCTGCACTTGTTGCTAATGCTCTGAGTGGCCATGTTGATATGACATCACTTGCTGAAATCAGATTGAGGAGACCATCTTGAGCTACCATGGAGGAATTCTGAGTCAAGTGTTTTGGGTTTTTTTCCTGGTTGGTGATCAGGATTTATGAGTTACGAACTGTAATTGAAGTTAGACAAGAGCTTTCCATGACAGGGATTTAATTTTCTTTCATAAATATAATAGAGTGTTGTAGTGGTTAGCGCTGTCGCCTCACAGCAAGAAGGTCCTGGGTTCGAGCCCCGTGGCCAGCGAGGGCCTTTCTGTGTGGAGTTTGCATGTTCTCCCCATGTCCGCGTGGGTTTCCTCCGGGTGCTCCGGTTTCCTCCATAGTCCAAAGACATGCAGTCACCAGGTTAACTGGTGACTCTAAATTGACCGTAGGTGAGAATGTGAGTGTGAATGGTTGTCTGTGTCTATGTGTCAGCCCTGTGATGACCTGGCGACTTGTCCAGGGTGTACCCCGCCTTTCGCCCGTAGTCAGCTGGGATAGGCTCCAGCTTGCCTGCGACCCTGTAGAACAGGATAAAGCAGCTAGAGATGATGAGATGCTTTGTACTAATTCAAATGAAGATTGGGGAAGCCATGGCCTAAAGGTGAGAAAAACAGCCTTGGGCCCAATGGGTCGCTGGTTAGATTCCCTGGACTGGCAGGAAAATCCATGGCTGAAGTATTTTTGATCAAGGCACCTAACCCCCAGCTGCTCATTGTATATCGCTCTGGATAACAGTGTCTGCTAAATGCCTGTAATGTAATGAAATAGTTTTAGCCAAAATTATGCAAAAGAAGAACAATCACAGTCATCATATCAAAACGTTTGTCCATTTTAGGGGGAAATGGCAGTCAGTCATTTGGAAAGTAAGAGAATTGACTTTTATGTGTGAGCTGTCATATGAATCATTAACTTGAGTCACTGAATGAAAAAAAAAAATCCCATCATTGATGTGTGATCAGCAGCGCCTTCACGTGGTGTTTTCATGTAGTAAAAATATGACCATAACTGATGACACTGTGCAGCAAAAAAAGAGCACCATATTTAAATTAAACTACTGAACACCATCTGACTTTGATTTGTATTTATGTCAACATTTTAAGCCTTTTTTTTTGCATGCCAGCATGTCAGTCCTTCGCGCTGTGGCACGTGCACCTGAAGGCACGCCTTGGGCTGCACATGCGCCAAGTGGACTCCAGCACAAGCACTGTGAACAAGGCGCACCTGAACTCAATTAGAGAACTACGTTTACCTATTTAAGGACTGTGCTGATGCAAGTGCATCGCGACGTATTACACTATGTTAAGTACGCATTATGTCCTGGATTCTTTCCCCCCATTCTGTCTCTCATAGTTGAAGTGTACCTATGATGAAAATTACAGGCCTCTCTCATCTTTTTAAGTGGGAGAACTTGCACAATTGGTGGCTGACTAAATACTTTTTTGCCCCACTGTGTGTGTGTGTATATATATATATATATATATATATATATATATATATATATAAAATATGATTTTAAACATATTATTTTTTCATGATTTTTTCCTAAAAACTAACATACAGTGGCTTGGCTGATATGCATTTGAGCATATCCATCCATATAAAACAAATGTATTCCTTATTTTCATTTCTAAACACTCTCAATGTAAACAGGGATGATATATCTTTCATAATATACCAGATTTATTCTGAAGTGGCACTTCAAATACTTATTTAATACAAGTTGGTGTTGGTAACGCGATTGACAAAACACATGTACATGTTGATCATTTTAGGGAAATAAATTAATAAATAAGATAGCCTGAGATGGCAAGACATATTTTTCTGACAGGTAAGGGTCTACTTAAACCAAATAAGTCCTTAAACACAATAAAAATAATACTTTGAAAATCTGATATTCAGAATGGAAAATGGCACATTTTCGTAGAATGACCCATTATTATTATTATTATTATTATTATTATTATGTAAAAGCATGTCCCCGAATGTTTTATTCCTCTCATACCACAGAAATTTCTGTCATACCTTCATGTACTCAAGCCTGGAGCTGCTTGAGCAGCCGTACACGTCCTCATGCTCACAGAGTGTGTTGTGTGTGCTCTTGGGGCAATGCATCATTGCACACATCTGTTACTGACTTGTAGCACACATTCCTGACAGAATACTTCACCTAACCAATGGATGTGGTGGTAGGATATCTCACTCTCCATCCAGTCACTAAAAGAGGTCATTGTTGAAGAATGTAAAAAGATTGATGTTGCAAAATGTCGCCAACTTGTTCATTCCATGCCTAGAAGACTTGGTGCTGTCATTAAAAATCATGGAGGCCATACAAAGTACTAGACCCAGATAGCAAATGATGTTATTTCAATGTTGATATTTGGTCAAGATGGTTGATTTACAGTTATAGTTGAACACTGATGGTGGATCAACCATTAATCAACCACTGATAAAATAAAAAGTTGAAAAAATGTGTTCGAATCAATGTAATGGTTGAAGGAAACATTTGATCAATGTTGAATATATGTTGATTTTGTTGTCATCATACACTGCACCACTGGACGGGAGCCTGGGGTGCACTCTGGGTGAGACCATTTTGTGGGAGGGGGGTTTCCTATATTTCATTGAATTTCATTTATTTAATTTAGAATTTTAATAGAGCACTTGGAACTATGAAGAATAGATTATTATTTATGGTTATGTGCAAATCTTGTGTGTGCAACATGTAAGGAAAAAACGAACAGAAAATTCTACCGTACTGGCCGCTATTTGGAATGGTCCAAATAACCGTCTCTCAGAAGAACTTTCAGAAGAGCTCGAGCTCCGTTGACGACGAGACTTGCGACCATAGACTGTCCGTGCTTGCGACTGAAGAAATTTGCTTCAATAACACTGGCCAGTTCTCCTCTTTGTGGTAGTGTGGTTAAAAATAGTGGTTAAGTGAACATGTGCTTGTACACATGGTACTCTGATGGACAAGAACCCCATCCCACCTCACGCCCAGTGTTCCTGGCATAGGCTCCAGATTCACCACCATACTGAGTAGGATAAAACAGTGACTGAGGATTACTATACAGACTTATTATGACATGTTATGTATTCTCATCTCATTATCTCTAGCCACTTTATCCTTCTACAGGGTTGCAGGCAAGCTGGAGCCTATCCCAGCTGACTATGGGCGAAAGGCGGGGTATCTACACCCTGGACAAGTCGCCAGGTCATCACAGGGCTGACACATAGACACAGACAACCATTCACACTCACATTCACACCTACGCTCAATTTAGAGTCACCAGTTAACCTAACCTGCATGTCTTTGGACTGTGGGGGAAACCGGAGCAAATATTCAAATATTTTGTTAGTCAGGCAGTTATTTGAATTGTACAGCAAGTTTAACTGCTAGTACTGTATTTAGGCAATATTTTATTGTCCAGGTAAAGACTGTATAATCCTTTCTGGTTCATATCATATCTGGTTCATGTCCACAGACAGGCCTTTCCATCATTGTGTACGGTGAAACATCAACATCAACCCAATTTCTCATGGTGGTGCAGTGGTTAGCACGGTCGCCTCACAGCAAGAAGGTTCCAGGTTCGAACCCAGCGGCCGGCGAGGGCCTTTCTGTGTGGAGTTTGCAAGTTCTCCCCATGTCTGTGTGGGTTTCCTCCACAGTCCAAAGATGTGCAGTTAGGTTGACGTGGGGTGGCCTTGGGCTGAGGTGCCCTTGAGCAATTCCCAGATAGCAAAAATCAGTTGAATCAACATTGAAATAGCGTTTGGCAGAAAACATTGAAATGATATTGAAAGTGTCCCCTTGAATTTGGGTTGAATCAACGTTGACTTTTCAACCCTATCAGCATTGAATCAATAGTGATTCAACCATCATCTAAATAGAAATTTCTATTTAGATGATGGTTGAATCACTATTGATTCAATGCTGATAGGGTTGAAAAGTCAACGTTGATTCAACCCAAATTCAAGGGGACACTTTCAATATCATTTCAACATTATTTCAATGTTTTCTGCCAAACGCTATTTCAATGTTGATTCAACTGATTTTTGCTATCTGGGGATGGAGTAGTTTTTGTTGTGGGGTGTACTCATTTTTGCACCACCCTAATTTGAAATAAAACTGAAAAATATGTAATCTAAGTTATATTATTAACCTTACTTTCATGTTCTAAGTTAAACAGATGTTATATTAAACTTTGTCTTGTCAACATTTTGGAAATTGTGTTCACTGAGATATTGTAATAATGCACAGTGCGATATGCGCATAAAGTGTGTGAAACGCACACAACAGGCAAACAGTCTGAAACAGCAGGCAAAGTCGTAATTGAGGAAACAGGCAGGAGGTCAATCGAGGCGCGGACAGAATATCAGAGGCAAAACTATACAAGATCAAGGGACGAGAAACAGGAGTCAAAAAACCAGGAGGTCAACAAGAACAGGAAAAAAGGCTCAGTAAGGCACACTAGACGTGGCGTAATACTTCGCGTCATCCTTGCATGGGCGGAGTCCTTAAATAGCCCAAACATAGTTCATTGATTAAAGACAGGTGTTGTTTGTTAACGGCGCGTGTGCTAGAGCTCATTAGGTGTGCGCGCAACCCGAGACGCGCCTTCAGGTGCACGAGCCAAGGCGCACAAGACTAACACAGTTCTGTACGAGTGCAACATGATTACAGTAGAAAGCATGGTCAAGCTGCCAGTGTAGCTGCAGTCTTTTTAATTGTGAATTACGAGTATTTCCTCTTGTGTTAATAATTCGCCATGTCAAAACAAGTGAAACCTTCCTCCTTCTTTCGACGTGAAGAGAGGTAAGCAAATTATTATATACACTGTATTTTTTCCATCAAAGTTGCATTTTGTGGCTTCGAAGCTCAGTTTTAGTGCCGTTTCTAGAACACAACATCAAGAAAACGTGGAAGAAACAGCGATAATGGAAGAGCCGGTTTCTAAGCTGCCTAAAACTAGCAATGGGAATTATTTTTTGTTACATAATGCACTCAGGCTGCCAGTCAGTGTGTGACACCCCCCCCCCCCCCCCTTTGAAAAATCCTAGCTATGCCCCTGCTGGTCTTCTTAGCACTTTTAAATTGGTGAAATAAAAAAAAAAGTTATCAAACACCATATAATGTCGATTTGTTATACAGGTATTTATTTTTTTTAAAGAAGCCGAGGGTTATTTTTTGTTTATTTGTTTTTTAAGGGTAAACTTGCTACATATTAGGGACCAGAACATGCATTTAACCAGAGTTAGAACTTTTTGGGAAGTGATTTTGCCTGGTCCTCACTTCAAAAGGGCTGTTTGAGGGTTAAGACTCGGTTTTATTGTATAGTTTAGACTGATGTTTAGGTTAGAGTAAGAGGCTAGTGAATGTATCATGTCAGTGAGAGTCCCCACAATGATAGAAGTTCAAGAATGTGTGTGTGTGTGTACGAGCGTGCATGCACGGGCGTGCATGTGGTAAATGGTATGCTAATTGCTATCTTGTCCTTATCGTAACTTCATACCCCCTTCTTACATGCACGTGTGCAAGTCCGTGCACACACACGTGTGAACACATACACTTTCAGGTGTTCAGTCTTACTTTTTATCCCAGCTTTTTTTTCCCTACTTTTAAAGATGAGACTATTGCACTTCAGCACATCGCACTACATGTGCAGTCGTGGGAAGGACAGAGTGCAGGCCATGCTAATAATTATTCCCTCAGTTTGTGTATTGTGTGTGATGCGGTGTGTTGTTTGACATAAGATCTGAGCAGTGGCGGATTTAGCAAATTGGGGGCCCCAGGTGAAGGTATGTATGGGGCCCCCCTCATCCGATCCGAAACAAAAAAACAAAACAATGTACCGACTGCATGGTGGATAGGCAGGTAAAGCTAATCTATAGGGAAATAAAGGTTGGAGAGGAGAAAAAAAAACATTCCCCTTTAAACCCTGCATACACTTCTTTACTCCAAAATGAAGATGGAAAGCAGAGAACACACAAAGTGTAGCACTGCACAAACTAATAGTCATGATGGAACCCAACAGAGAACAAGATTTCAGATAACATCTGTCTTTGCCAAAATGCCAGGAAAACCAGCACTGTTTATTTTTTTAAAGATCAGAACATTTCAAACATTCTATAAATAAAACTATGTACATGATTGTGTGTGTGTGTGAGTGAGAGTGAGTGAGTGAGTGAGTGAGTGAGTGAGTGTGTGTGAGTGTGTGTGTTTGTGTGTGTGTATGTGTGAGAGTGTGTGTGTGTGAGTGAGTGTGTGTGTGTGTGTGTGTGTGTGTGTGTGTGTGTGTGTGTGTGTGTGTGTGTGTGTGAGTGTGTGTGTTTGTGTGTGTGTATGTGTGAGAGTGTGTGTGTGTGAGTGAGTGAGTTAGTGTTTGTGTGAGTGAGTGAGTGAGTGAGTGAGTGAGTGAGTGTTTGTGTGAGTGAGTGTTTGTGTGTGTGTGTGTGTGTGTGTGTGAGTGAGTTAGTGTGTGTGTGTGTGTGTGTGTGTGAGTGAGTTAGTGTTTGTGTATGTGTGTGTGAGTGAGTTAGTGTTTGTGTATGTGTGTGTGTGTGTGTGTGTGTGTGAGTGAGTTAGTGTTTGTGTGTGTGAGAGAGAGAGTGGGTGTGTGAGTGTTTGTGAGTGTGTGAGTGAGTGAGTGAGGGGAGGTAAGAAATGTGGACTGAGGAGAGATGAGGTGGCATTTGGCTCTAAGCAATTCCATATCCATGTGAATGTATGTGTCAGTGAGTGAGAGAGAGAGAATGAGACAGTGTGAGAGAGAGAGAGAGAGTGTGTGTTCTGTGTGTGTGAGACAGAGAGGGTGAGTGAGTGAATGAGAGAGTCTATGAGAGAGAAAAGAGAGATTGTTCTCCACATCACAGAGTCCGACTTGTTGATGTCTTTTCACAGGTCTTCACACGTACATGATGCACAGCCAGATGTAGGAAAATGTAAAATAATAATAATAAAAAACATTGTCACCAACTAACAATATGGTCATCATCATCGGTGTCAAAATGGCCATCACTGGATAACTCTTCCACCTCATTTGTGTCAACGTTGACACTGTCGGTGATGGAAGGTGGCAACAACGTGTCTTGCTTGATGTTATCCTCCTCAGCTAGTGCCACTTCACAGCAGCTGCTGCTGCACCGGCATCATGTTCAGCATTTTGAATGGCGTTGACGTTGTTGTCGCGGTCTCTATTGCTAACAGTAGTTGTAAAAAAGTTTCCCAACTTAGGCAGCATTGTCACATATTTCTCAGCGTCTTTTCGCTTTTTTTTTTTTTTTTGATCCGCTTGGGTAACTCCTTTTCATTTTTGCGTTGTTCAGACTCCGGTCACTATGTGTTTACCTTTCGCGCTGCGCAGCGTTATGGACTAGTCCATTTCATTGTGAAAGTATGGGGTGTATGTGTAGGAACAGATAGCCATGAACTGGGCATTTTAACTACTACTTCAACGTATTTCTTAGGAATATTAGTAAAATGTACCATACTTTTGAAGTGTTCATGAATCATGATAAGGGGCTTTTTCTTTTTTTTTTGAGGTTGGTTGGGGGCCCCCCTACTACGACCACTGGTGGGGGGCCCCAAGCAGCCGCCTACCTATGCCTCTATGGTAAGACTGCCCCTGGATCTGAGTTTGGACTTTACAGATCTAATCAAATCAAATCAAGTTTATTTGTATAGCGCTTTTAACAATAAACATTGTAGCAAAGCAGCTTTACAGAATTTGAACAACTTAAAACATGAGCTAATTTTATCCCTAATCTATCCCCAATGAGCAAGCCTGTGGCGACGGTGGCAAGGAAAAACTCCCTCAGATGACATGAGGAAGAAACCTCGAGAGGAACCAGACTCAAAAGGGAACCCATCCTCATTTGGGCAACAACAGACAGCCTGACTATAATATTAACAGTTTTAACAGGTATAACCCTCAGCTGTCCTCATGGGGCCGTCCTTCACAGGAGCGGTGCGATAAAACTCCGACCAGACACAGGGCACCAGGATGGATCAAGCAGGTCCGAGGGTCTACTGTTTCATTGTTTTAATGAAACTGCACCTTTTTATCTTTGTTTTATTTGATGCACTTGTGTGATGTGAGTTTGGTTGAGAAGTGTTAAACGCTGCTCAGATCTGAAAACCGCAGTCAGGTTTCCTGTGGAAGAGGTGCCTTTTTATCTCTATAAATCAAAGTGCAGCTTTTATTTGCATGCAAACTGCCATCCCCGTCTCTAACTACACTCTCTTCTTCAAGAAGGTGATATCGCAAAAATCAGTGAAAAAGAATGAAAGTCAATGAGTCACTGTATTATGAGATGTGCTTCTTGTTAATGCAGAACATTTCTATGCATTTATAGAGACTAAGAGATACAGAAATATGCATATGCATAGAAGTTATTATAAGCATAAAAGAGAAGTAAAATTACCAAAATTATTTACTGTGCTGTTTTTCAATATAACATGCTTTACTGTTGCTATCTGAGGTGCAGATGGTGTTGATTATTTTTGACATAATAATCTCATGTCTCAGGGACTTACAGTACAGTATGATCAGGTTGTATCCAACATTTTATCAAAATCTATCAAAAGGTATTCAATACACAGTCAGAAGGTGTTGATTAATTTTCTATAACAGCAGCTCTGCAAATCCCAGGTTTATATGAATGCCCTTGTTTATATCATCTTATCATTTCGATAGTAACAGCTCATTCACAGGGATGTACAGTGTACAGTGGACGCTCCACGTCATCACATTTGAAAACGTGTAATCATTAATACCGTAAAGGTTTCTGTCAGGAGACATTTATGAATGCCATTTTCTTATAGTAGCACATCCCCAAGTGTTTTATTTCACTTATCAAGTCAAGTGGGTTTTATTGTCATTCTTCTGAATAGCTTGTATACATTGGAACCAAATGTGTGTTGTTTTTTTTCTCCAAGACCACAGTGCAACACATAATACAATTATTCAGCACACAAGATTACAGAAGATGCAGAAATATGAGAATAAATACACAGAACAATGCACATTAACTAGAAGGTCAACAGGACAATGTTTTATGAGAAAACTAGTGCAACAACTGCCTGTAAAATATTGTGCAGTATAGCAGCAATAAACCAGAGCGCTCAGAGTAAACACAAACATGGGGAGAACATGCCCTGTCGGCCACTGGGCTCGAACCAAGAGCCTTCTTGCTGTGAGGCAACAGTGCTAACCACTACACGGTGAACTGGATCACCGACTGCACCCCAGGCCTTCTGACCCAGTATCAGTGTCTATTATATATACACACAATGGTGCTTGAAAGTTTGTGAACCCTTTAGAATTTTCTATATTTCTGCATAAATATGACCTAAAACATAATCAGATTTTGATCTATTTTTAGAACTTGTATGAAAATCTGATGCTTTAGGTCATATTTATACAGAAATATAGAACATTCTAAAGGGTTCACAAATTTTCAAGCACCACTGTGTGTGTGTGTGTGTGTGTGTGTGTGTGTGTATATAAATATATATATATATATATATATATATATATATATATATATATATATATATATACATACACACACACAGGTAATCGTGTGGAACATCTGCAAAACAACTTTGAATCATCAGCATGCTGATCTGTAACTTATCCTCTCAGAACCACTTCCCCTCCCCCTCTAGATTCTGTTGACCACAAACTGCACCATCTGACGTTACTTTTTCCTCATAATGCTCTGCACTCTTTCTCTCATAGAACAGTTGTGTGGGAGAACTAGTGCAACAAGCAAAATAACTGTTGTGCAGTATAGCAGCAATAAATATAGCAGAAATATTGACAAAGGCAGCAGCAAAAATGAGTCTTATGAATAGAAATGCAACATCGTACAATGCAGAATTGTAAAGTGCAGGTGCGGGTTAAGGTTTTGATTAGTCCAGATGAGCACTGGGAGGCAGCAGGATGTTGGGTATTCTGATTGCCTCAGTGATGAAGTCATTCAGGAGTCTGGTGCTGGTAGCACAGATGCTTTGATATTTTCTACCAGGTGACTGGAATGTGAGGAGTCTGTGAGAGGGGTGGAAGGGGGGGAAGCCATGGTTTAGCAGTTAGAGAAGCAGCTTTGGGACCAAAACGGCATTGGTTCAATTAACTAGACCAGCAGGAATGGCTGAAGTGCCCTTGAGCAAGGTACCTAACCCCCAACTGCTCCCCAGGCTGCTCTGGGTATGTTACTCTGGATAAGAGCGTCTGCTAAATACCTGTAATGTAATGTCAACAATACTGATGGCCTTAAGCTGTCAGGGGTGGTGAGCTGAGGTGAAGTGAGGACCCAAGAGCAGACTCCAAAACAGGCAGTGTAAAGAGAAGACTTCTTTAATGAAGTAGATGGCAGAAAGCCAAAAGGTACAGTAGGGCTCAGGCAAAAATCAGTGGTCAAAAAACAGGCCAGGAGGTCAAAAACACAAAGGAGCAGGTAGACACAATCAGAGACAAAAAAAACAGGACAGAAAAATCTTCACAAAAACTGATGAACACAGAGACAAGGGAAATCCAGGCAGAGGTAGCAAAAGACACAATTCAAAAGAAGAGGCAGGCAAAAAACTGGACAGAAAAACTTGACAAAAAAACAAGGAGAAATTCAGGCAGGAGGATTCAAGAAGACACAATACCAATGAGCTATAGCAAGGCAAGGAAAGTCTACAAGAAATAGTCTAGCAAATGGAGTAGCTCCAAACAGTTCTTAAAAAGCCCTCGCTGATGGGAGAGGAGTGGTAGCAAGTGTGGGAGTGCCACTTAAGGAAATGGCCTTCAGCAAGGCAGGACTGAATTCTTGTCCTGGAGCTGGCCTGGAAGGCCCACAATCTAAGGCATGGATGGACTGGACCAGACTGTAAGCATGCAGCAGTTTTTGTAAGAAGTGTCAGTGGTGGGTAGAGGAACACCGATGTTGTTTTTACCTGTTTTACAATGGAGGATACATTGATATCAATTTCCTGCTGGAACATGCCCCCCCCCAGTCAGATTGAGTGGCAAAACATGTCTCAAGTATTAGGAGGGAAAACAGCAAAACAAGGAGTAAAAAAGAAGTCAAATCAAGTTTATTTTTATAGTGCTTAACAATAGACATTGTTGGAAAGCAGCTTTACAGAATTTTAATGGCTTTAAACATGAGCTAATTTTATCCCTAATCTATCCCCAATGAGCAAGCCTGTGGTGACAGTGGCAAGGAAAAACTCCCTCAGAGACATGAGGAAGAAGCCTCAAGAGGAACCAGAGTCAAAAGGGAACCCATCCTCATCTGGGTGATAAGACAATGTGATTATAACATTTTTAACAGTTTTAACATAAAGTCCATTTTGTTAATGTTATAACTCTTCATTGATGGAAACTTGAGTGCAAAACTGTTCATGACAACTGCAGTCCTAAAGTTAGCAAGTCAACTGTAATCCTCAGCCATAAAAGCATTACTATAAGTGTCCAGAGCGTCTTCCAAGTGTAACTTTCAACTGTCCATATGGGGCCGTCCTCCACAGGAGTGATGCGATGATACTCCAACCAGACATGGGCATCAGGATGGATCAGGCAGGTCTGAGGAGCAGAAGAGGTCGGCATCTCGATCTCACGATTGACATGGAACTCAGAGGGAGAGATGGGGGAGGGGAGGCGGAGAAAAAGAGAAAGAGAGAGAAAACACAGGTTGTTAGGTATGCCCAGTGTCACCTGATGAGTAGGAACAGTATACATTTTGCATTGAGCGCAAGCAGGGACTCCTGCAAAACTAATTATGACAGCATAACTAAAAGGGGAGAGCTTTACATGACAGGGATTTAATTTTCTTTCATAAATATAATAGAAAGTGTAATGCTTTGTGCTGGGTAGCATGGTGGTGTAGTGGTTAGCGCTGTCGCCTCACAGCAAGAAGGTCCGGGTTCGAGCCCTGTGGCCGGCAAGGGCCTTTCTGTGCAGAGTTTGCATGTTCTCCCCGTGTCTGCGTGGGTTTCCTCCGGGTGCTCCGGTTTCTCCCACAGTCCAAAGACATGCAGGTTAGGTTAACTGGTGACTCTAAATTGACCGTAGGTGTGAATGTGAGTGTGAATGGTTGTCTGTGTCTATGTGTCAGCCCTGTGATGACCTGGCGACTTGTCCAGGGTGTACCCCGCCTTTCGCCCGTATATCAGCCACAAGCTTCTGCCAGCAGATAGGAACTACATGGGTGTTGCAAGAAAAGCCCTTGCCATCAAGTGGGCAGTGAACAAGTCAAGGTATTATTTGTCTGGTCATCATTTCATGTTGGACCATGTCCCACTTCAGTGGATGATGGCCACCAAAGACACCAAGGCTCATGTCACTCACTGGTTCTTGTCATTGCAGGACTTCTCTTTCCAGGTCTAACACAGAGCAGTGAACCAGCACAGGAATGCTGACAGCCACTCCAGGAGTGACAGCCTTTGGGCCAAGCCTTGGAGGACCATAGGCTTGGAGCTAAGGGTGGGGTTGTGACGGTGGCTCCAAAAACCCACCGCCAAAACAATGCACTGCTCCTTGCCCAACCACTCCTATGATGCTGAAGAGACAGCAGCACTTCAGTGACTTAAACAGCCAAAAACAGTATGACCAGGGGGTGGGGCCTGCTGATAATACATGCCTGGGATGGTATAATCAGTGCCTTAATTCATCCTCCTTGAGCAGCCAGGGGAGTATAAAAAGGACCCATGCCTCTCAGAGGTTAGTTAATTCACAAATGTGCTCTTGGGCTCATGTGCTCTCTCTTTCCCTCTGGGCAGGCAACCTTGCTGACATGGAAGAAGACAATGATGAGCTTGAGCCTCCTGCACACTTTGCTGGAAAATGCCCCACCTTCTCTGCCTCTCTGGGAGGCCAATTGTTTCAGCTGCAGCCAGCACCTGCCAGGAACTTCACTCTAGGTTGGTTTGGGCTCCCTGCCACCTACGCAGACTGCACTGCAGGCATGCTACACCAGACCTAATAATATGGTCAGACTCTGCAAAGAGTGTAATACTCGTCGAACTTACTGTTCCTTGGGAGGAGAATATGCAAGAAGCATTTGAACATACCGTAAGAAAGCAAGATATGAGGACCTTTGAGCCACCTGTATTGAGAACAACTGGAAATGTTTAGTGTGGCCAGTTGAGGTTGGCTGTCGTGGCTTCGTTGGCCGCTCCATGATGACATTTTTGTCCTACCTTGGCCTTGGTGGCCGTGAATTGAAGTCAGCAAAGAAATGCCTGCAAGCGACAGTGGAGCAGGGGTCGAGTTGGATATGGGCAAAAGCCCGCAACAGAAGTGTAATGACCACAACATAGTACCGTGTAACTATCTAAACCATCTTAGATGCCCCCCGGTGGCATGAAGCTGCTGGTGGCGCCAGGGATGGCAGTACCGCCTTAGCCACCGAAACTGTGTGATCATCCCTGGTTGGCGGCTGACAAGGGGGGCGTTGAGCAGCACACGCTGTATGTTTTGAACTTGAACCTACTTACTTATTTTATATATTATGTAAGCTGAGTAGGCTCTGAGATCAATTATTGCATACCTGGTCATGATCTTTTCATTAATATCAAGAATATGATAATAAAGATGAAATTTGAAACTTGAAACCTCTGTGCCTGAAAGCAAGCTCCATGAAGACATGGTGTGTTAAGATTGGAGTTGAAGAACTTGAGTGTCCTGCACAGATCCCTAACCTCAATCCCACTGAACACCTTTGGGATGAACTGGAACATCATCTGCACCCGAGACCTCCTCACCCAACATCAGAGTCGAACCTCACTAATGCTTTTGGAGCTGAATGTACACAAATTCCCACAGCCACACCCCAAAACTTGGTGGAAAGTCTTCCCAGAAGAGTGGAACTTATTATAAGAGCAAAGGGGGAATAAATCTGGAATGGGATGCTCAACAAGTACATATGGGTGTGATGGACAGGTGTCTACAAACTTTTGGCCATATCATGTAAATCGTTGTCTCTACACTATTCTGTGAGCTGCTCCATCTCCTTCCTGAACTCAGACTCATCATTGTTGCTGCTGAGGTTCACAACTGTAGTATCTTCAACAAACTTGATGATGTGATTAGAGTTGTACTTGGTAGCACAGTCGTGAGTCAGCAGTGTAAACAGCACAAACAGCCACAGCAATTTGAAAACAGCAATCCTTTGAATTTATTAAAAAACAACACATACCTTTTATATAAGTATAGCGACATTTAATGTTGTTGACCATCCACCAAACAACTTCTAATCGTTATCAGTGTAATAATCGCTGTCTCATCCTCACCGAACCACTTCCCCTCCACCCCTAGTTTCTGGTGACCACAAACTTCACATCGATTAAAAACATTTTTCCCACAATGCTCTGCACTCTGTCTCTCTCACAAGTTGGCTTATTCTTGTCTTCTATTTTTTATTTTTATTTGTTTTCAAATGCTTCAAATCAACCCTTAGTGAATAATCATACGACTCACATGTGGAATTTACAGATGTGGTTTGAAGACATTTCATGTTCTGGTTCACACATTTTCCACATGTATGTAATGCATGTATTTTTATTTGCACATGTGAGCTTTTAAAAGTTTAATTCATTTTCACATTTCATTTTTCATGGTTCATTTATTTTAACATGTAATTTTGAGACAATTCATGGAGTTTCACATGTAGTCCATGGAGCTTAATGTTTTCATTTGACTTTTTTTTTTGTAACTTATCACTAATTATTCACATGCTGTCAAATGCATTTGCTTGAATTCACGTGTGCAGTTTCATGGTGTATCGTACTGAAATGAACCTTCATCTGGTTTACTGTCTCATAATCACATGGAGAAAAAACGATTCTCGTGTGAAATCTGTGTGATTTTGCAGAAAAGGAATATTGTTTCGCACTTTCATTACAAACACAGTCAGGGAAATATTGAAGTGTTTAATGATAATGATTTATTATCTCTGTGTATTGTGTGTGATGTGGTGTGTTGGTGATCAGAAGATCTGACTCTACAGTGTTATAGTTTAACTCCAACAAAACTGCACTTATTCATCTTTATTTTATTTTTATTTCAAGAGTTTAATGCAGTGAGATGATTTTGGTGTAAAAGTATTAAATGCTGCTCAGATCTTTCTTATCAGAGCTGAAACCCACAGCAGGCTGTTCTGTAGAAGAGGGGCGTTTCTTTTTCTCTTCGTCAAAGTGGAACTTTTTCATCACCATCAAACACCCAGACCACACCCTCACCCTCTTACCAGCTTATATAAACTCAAGCTTCAGGTGATATCTGCATTAATACCATTCTGTTTGCATCGTGATCTTCATCTTCATCATCACCATCATCATCAGCAGTCATGTTCTCTCGTTCTCTCCTGCTGGTTCTGCTGGTTCTTGTCTGCCTTCAGTCCTTCACATCGGCCGAGAGTAAGATAAAGTTAATCATTTTTATAATATTTATTTAATTATATTGATTTAAATATTAATATTATTATTATTATTATTATTTGTTTAAGATATTTTCATTAATTGAGGTCCTTGTGTACTTTGACTTCTTTAAAATAAACTAGACTGGTGTCGTTACTCGCTACCACTCCCCTGCTTTTATAATGATACTGAATTTCCTAAAAAGACGACCAGGCTGCTGAAAATAACCAGCGTTAATAAACCACTGTGTGTTTGTCACACTGTTACAGTAAATTACTGAGTGACAGGGTGGTGTGATGAAGCAGAGCTCCTGTTCCCACCCTGAAGTTGATTATTTTCCTGTAATAGTGCATCCCCAAGTGTTTCATTCCTCTGAAACCAAACCAGTTTACAAACTGTTCCAACATTACATCATAAGAGGAGTAAGGGCCTTGCTCAGGGGCCCAGCAGTAGCAGCTTGGTGGTGGTGAGATCTGAAATCACGAGCCTCTGATCGGTCGTCCAACATTTAAACCACTGAGCAACTGTTCTCACTGACATTAGAGCAGCGATAAACAGTCGTTCACTCACCAGCTGTTACCATAGAAACGATAACGTATTAGAACGAGGGCATTAATATAAACCTGTGATTGGCAGCTGCACTACTGTCAGAGCTGCTGTTATAGAAAACTAATCAACACCTTCTGACCAATCACAATCCAGAACTCCACAGCGCTGTGGGACAATTTAATAAACACTACAAGCAGAATCTTTTAGTCGATATACGTAAAACCATTTGATGGTGTTTTTTGAGCCTTTAATCACAGAACTAAATGTATAAATGTTTTCACACAGGTGCGGATGAACCAACGAAATGCTGTTTCAGTCACCACAAGAAAAGAACCCCTGCAAATATCATTACAGCGTATAAAGTAACACACATAAAGTGTAGAAAACCTGGAGTCATGTAAGCTTTCAGCCCCTCATTTATATTTTATTCATTTCAGTTAATATTAAAAAGTTTATTTCCATGTCAGTCATTGCTTTATGGTTGTGTATAATATAATATTAACTTTAATAGATTATCATTTTAAATGATGTTGGAGGTTTGGGACGTGTGAGAGTGTTTGAGTTTCTGATTTTATTGCAGTTTAACACTGATGTAAATCTTCTCTCTCCTCTGCAGCTTTACTCTAAAGATAGGCAAAGAGATGTGTGCACATCCTGAAGACGAGTGGGTGAAGAGGGTCATGGAACTAATTGACCAGCGCAAGTTTACAACCACTGACGCCGTGAACACTCATCAGAAAACGAGTGGGTGAAGAGGGTCATAGAAACAAATTGACGAGCGAGTTTAAAAACCTGTCCTGATCTCAGCTATAATGTTTAAATCCTCTCTCCAGTTATAACCAATTATTTTGATTAATATTAAACAAAATGCACTATTTATGCATTTAAACAGAAGGAATGAAGTTTTTCACTGTATATCCGATTTGAAAAAAAAAAAAAACTTTTGCTTTAATTCGTCTCGCAGTGTTTATCTGAATTGAACCACAGGCAGTGGGGATTAGTTTTATTTTCAGAAATATTAAAGGACATTTTCTATCACAGATTATGGCTTTTTTATCAGTTACATTTTCAAGAAAACAATGTTGGTCACATTCCAAGACATTTCATTGTTCATGTCATCTTTGATCACCTCTGACAATTTAAAAAAATGTTTTGCTCATTAGTATCTTTAATTCTTCCGCATTATTTTCTCTTCTGTATCGCTTCCTGTTTAGCTGCCACATTATGTTTAATTTGTCCATATTTACATGCAGCACATACACACATTGAACTATCACTATAAAAAATGTATATCAATCTGTGGCAGCGGGGGCGTGGTCAAGCGGCGGTCTGTGAATGGAGGGCGGAGTCAGGGAAGGTAATTGGCAGAATCACTGCACCTGATGGGAATTATCCTGTGTTGGTGTGTCTCCCCCAGTGACCACGCCCTGTAAGAGGAAGGGAGCTCTCTCCCCAACCAGAGCACTTGTGACTGGGAGAGTATAAAGTAGAAGCTGAAAAGCTAAAATAAAAAGAGTTTATGAGAACTCAGTTCTGGCCTGCCGTGCTTCAATGATTTCTACAGTGGTGCTGAAACCCGGGATGCCAGAACTGAGTTCTCATGAACTCTTTTTATTTTAGCTTTTCAGCTTCTACTTTATACTCTCCCAGTCACAAGCGCTCTGGTTGGGGAGAGAGCTCCCTTCCTCTTACAGGGCGCGGTCACTGGGGGAGACACACCAACACAGGTTAATTCCCATCAGGTGCAGTGACTCCGCCCTCCATTCACAGACCGCCGCTTGACCACGCCCCCGCTGCCACACAATCTTTAATAAATATAAAACAATTCTCAGCAAACTGCTGTGGGAAAAGTAAAAAACCCTTTGGGACTGTGATGTTCAGAGTATATTTGAATGTTTGGCAGTCAAACTACGCCACCTGTTGGTAATGCGAGTAAACCACAAGGAAGTTATGCTGGTTGTTGAGTGCGGATAAAAAGCGGGGACAATAAACAAAGTTTCTGTTCAACATGTCATTGTTTTCCTGGTTCATAAATACACAACTGAAACATTACAATGGTGATAAGGAGTAAAGGAAAATACACTCAAAGAAGCAACAAGGACACCGCTGTTTTTTTCTGAGGAGAAAAGAGGGTGAAAGACGCACAAGTGGACAAGCAGAAACAAGCTAAGTGGGCTAAGCTAACTCAAGAAACGTGGTTGTGTCAGCGCATCTTGGCAAGCATGGCAGTGAACACCGCTTCTCTCCCACCTTTTGATACTGAAACTGGTCTTGGCACTGTCGGACCTCGCTGGAACAAATGGCTGCAAAGGTTTGAAAATTACACCACTGTAATGCACATTACTGGAGATGCTAGGCTTAAAGCATTATTGTTGCACTTAGCAGGAGAATGAGTGCATGATATTTACGACACACTAGCAGCTGAAGATGACAAATATGCAGACACTGAGCAGAAGCTATCTGGATATTTCTCTCCGAAGAAAAATGTGCAATATCAAGTGTACATCTTCAGAAAGGGAGGCACGGTGGTGTAGTGGTTAGCGCTGTCGCCTCACAGCAAGAAGGTCCGGGTTCGAGCCCCGTGGCCGGCGAGGGCCTTTCTGTGTGGAGTTTGCATGTTCTCCCCGTGTCCGCGTGGGTTTCCTCCGGGTGCTCCGGTTTCCCCCACAGTCCAAAGACATGCAGGTTAGGTTAACTGGTGACTCTAAATTGACCGTAGGTGTGAATGTGAGTGTGAATGTTTGTCTGTGTCTATGTGTCAGCCCTGTGATGACCTGGCGACTTGTCCAGGGTGTACCCCGCCTTTCGCCCGTAGTCAGCTGGGATAGGCTCCAGCTTGCCTGCAACCCTGTAGAACAGGATAAAGCGGCTACAGATAATGAGATGAGATGAGATCTTCAGAAAGGCTGTGCAGGAACCTGGAGAAAATGTGGACAGTTATCACACCAGGCTAAGGATGTTAGCCAAGAACTGTGAGTTTGCAGATACTGAAGCAGAGATCAAAACTCAAATAATACAAAGCTGTGCATCATCCAGGCTACACAGAAAAGCACTGAGGGAGCCCGAGCTAACCTTAGATGAGCTTCTTGACCATGGGCAAACACTCGAACTGTCTGAAATGCAAGCATCTGGCATAGAAAAGAGCACATCTGCTTCAGTCAACATGCTGGATCGAAAGACTGTGGAGAAAAACCCAAGTCACAGCAGATGGTCAGATAAGCGACGTTCAGAGAACCACTGCAGGAACTGTGGAGGTAAATACCCTCATGATGGAGAGTGTCCTGCCAAAAATAAACAATGCAGAGCTTGTGGCACTGAATCACTTTGCAAGACAGTACCGCTCAAAACCGCATGGGACTGAACTGAAATTCACCGCTGCCTGTCTATAGTTGAAACGAACTGTCCATCAAAGAAAACATCTGGCCGCTTTCACCAATCACCAGTCTCCTTGCGGAAACTGCCATGTCCCTCCCACTGTGAGGCTGGGAATCCGTGGGCGGGCGTTTTCGCAGTATTTGTCCAATAATCGTCTTGCATTTTGATATTGAAAAGCACAGAGCTCCCAAATGCCATTGAAGTGCACTGAGGCTGGGCGGCATCGCGCTGTCACAAGGGGGAAAAACTCACGCACACATTAGGCGAACGGGGGAAAGTTATAACGGAATGATTTCGCACTGTAGTTGGGTTGAGCACATATATTTCTATGATTCTGGATCTGAAATAGCAATGTTATAAGGTCGGCTATAACATAAGCCTAGCGCAATTCATCCTACACGATGTTCGTCATTTTTAGAGGAGGCTGAGCCTCCCTCGTTGTCTTAGAGCAATTGCCTGTGATCAGCACGCGCTCCTCCCTCGGTATACTTTCTACCAATTCATCCATCTTTTCCCAGAAAGACTCTCTTCATTCTCACATCCAACCTGTGGGGTGTACGCACACACAATATTGATTACCACTCCTTGAATCTCCAACTTCATGCCTATCACTCTGACACCCTCTTCACATCAGTCACACTTTTGATCAACTCTCCCCTCAAAACAATACCAACACCACTTCTCTTTCCATCGACTCCATCATAAAACAACTTGCATCCATCTCCAATGTTCTTGGCCTTGCTTCCTTTCCACCTCGTCTCCTGCACACACAAAATATCCAACTTCCTTCTTTCCATCATAACCGCTAACTCTCTCACTCTGCCAATGTTCCCACATTCAGTGTTCCTACCCTCAATTCTAAGCTCCTTCCCTTCCATCTTTCATGCTCTCTCCTAACACACCTCCCCCCTCTCTTTCTCCTTCTCCGTTTTGGTGCAACAGTAGCACACTTTCCACCAGCACCCTGTTGACCAACAGTACCAGAGGCGGTTGTTGTTAACCCGGGCCCCGACCGATCTGGTATGGTATTTCTCTTTTCATTCTGCATGTTAGATTTGGCATGGATTTATGCCGGATGCAACCCTCTCCAATTTATCCAGGCTTGGGACTGGCACCAAGAGTACGCTTATGCACCCCCAGTTGCTGGATTAATATCAGAAGAGCAAAACAAAAACATAAATCTCATCAAACTCAAAGACAAGAACACTGAGTGAATACTGAGAAAAGCCCTTGTTCTGTCAGTGAACTGATATTGTGTGTGTGATGGTAATTGAGTCCAGCTGAGTGCAATCAGTCATTGGGTGACTGTGAAAGTAAAAGTGAGTGCGGTTGCTGGGAGTCGTAGTCCATGGCGGCCATGTTTGTAGGCCACATTGTGTTCTGGGAAGTGAAGTTCTGAGTGGATTCCAGTGCAGATGTGACACTCTGCTTCATTACTGATTATTTTACTGATAATAGAACCACACAGAGATTTATTCCTCAATTACTAATCAGAAAGTGTCAGCTCTTTATCAGATATGAAGTTGGCTGGACGCTGTTATAATGGAACACATGGGTCTAGATTGGTTCAACACTTCGATGCATTCAAGTATTTACTTTAAAAGTGTTTATCCTGATAACATATCAAAGTTTCAAAAAGTGTTAAAATATATTTGACTAATTTACTCTTCTACTGGATATTTTTGTTGATTGTATTTACTTCAAAAACGTACCTTTACAATGTGTTTATATTTGAGTTAAACTGCCCCACCTGCTGTCCATTGATATTACTGCTACAGGCTGCATCTTGGTGTGAGGAAAAAGATGTGACAATTGGCCTCCATCAATTAAACCCAGACAGACAAGTGATAATTAAAGGAGAAACCGATATAAAGGGTGTTACTAAGGTTTTAAACCACCACGAGCCACGAGAACAGATTCAGCATCAATACACCTTGGCATCGATTCTACACGTCTCTGGAAGTATAATACTGGAGCGGTGAACGCCGTTCTTTAATCAGTTGGTGTTGTGATGATGGTGGTGAAGAGCACTGAATAAACGTCAATCCAAAATCGCTCACAGAAATGAGATCCTTTGATTTATATCATTTTCATTTCATGATCCTCATCAAACCATTCAGTGAGTCCTCTTGCCCTGTGGGTGGGGGCGTAGTCACCCCAGAACTGACCACACCCATTATATGATAAAGGAGATCAGTCAGAAGGACTTTGTGTTGATTTGAGGGCGTTTCTTAGACCATGGGCACTTTCATGTCCTTTGATCATATTTTATTAAAAAAAAGGAAATTTCACACTTTCATAGTTATCTTTACAATGAAAGTGCTTTAGGAAATTTTTACCGGTAGGCTACGATGACTTTCACTTTTTTCAACATCGTTATAGATGCAAATATTGCTGTTTTGTGCCTGTCCCACACCCAGACTTCTCATCTTCAATAATGAAAATGAAGTGTAAAAAAATGATTTATCTAAATTTTTAAAATGCTCCTGAATAAAGTATCAGTAAAATAATCAAAACATAATTGAGGTATTTAAGGTCAAACAACTATTTATTTTATATCCCAAATGTAGTTGTTCCACAGTATTCTTCCCACTCCTTTTTCGAACAATGTGCGGTGTTTTGTAATGTCTTAGCTCTTTATGTTATTTTATTTATTTTTTTTGTCAATTTCTCATTTTCTTTCTTTTGTATGTACAAATTGTTACATACTTTTTTTATACATGTTCGAAATAAAAATAAATTCATTCATTCATTGCTGTAATTTCCACTACAATAGAATAGAACAACACTATAATATCCCTTTAAAAAATTTGTATGAAAGATTGTTTGGGTAGTTTCTATGGAGATGAACACTGACATCATAGCACATGTCTGATATGGAGGAGATTTTGAATTTCTTTACACGCTTTTCAAGAAAACTCACAGTAAATATTGCTTGAAATGAAAATATTTTTATTGTATGTAATTTCCAAACATGCCATAACATCAATGGAGTTTGTAAATAAGTCGATTTTTTTAATGTACATAGATGTATCTTGCATGCATGAAATGCTAGATACCAATTCATAGCTAATATGTGATGCTAGCTTAGATTTTTTCACAAAATACTGTAGGAATGTAATTTCCACCTCCGTAATTTCCAACACATTACCTTCTTGGGTGGAAATTACATTTATGCTTACAGGTGCAATTTATAGATTATGAGGCTACATATCTCATCTCATCTCATTATCTGTAGCCACTTTATCCTGTTCTACAGGGTTGCAGGCAAGCTGGAGCCTATCCCAGCTGACTACGGGCGAAAGGCGGGGTACACCCTGGACAAGTCGCCAGGTCATCACAGGGCTGACACATAGACACAGACAACCATTCACACTCACATTCACACCTACGCTCAATTTAGAGTCACCAGTTAACCTAACCTGCATGTCTTTGGACTGTGGGGGAAACCGGAGCACCCGTGAGGCTACATATGTGTGATTCATTTATAAAAATATACACTGTTAATGTATTTATTCAAATGTATATTTGTTGAAATGCATTTTCATCTGTTTTTAAGATGCCATGAAAGTCTATGGCAGAAAGGTCCCAGGGACAGAATAAAAAAAGACCCTGAAGAGCGACTGAAAAGATACAGAGAGAGATATCTGAGAAAAAAAAGAAAGGTTGTAAAGCCAATTGCAGAATTATCAAAGAGAGAACAATGCAAAAGAAGGAGACAGGGGAGAATCAATATAAAAAAAATATCAGGACAAGATGAAGAAAGCTCTTAAGGTGCAGGCCTACCTTGCTACCACTACACCACCAAACTCTCCAGATTCGGTGCAACCAGAACATGATGCCTCTCCACCTCCCACACCACCCTCAGTATCACCCTCTGCCCAACCTTCAACTCAAAAACAAAGGGGAAGGAAAAAGGTTTTAAGAAACCGTTCAAAAGTGTATGCAGCATTGTATGAAAGCAATGTTAAGCTTGAAAAAGCTCTGCAAAAGGCCGAGAAGTACCGCAAACGGTACGATCGATTCATGAAAAAAGTGAGGCAGGCTGACTCGCCGAATGCCAAGTCTAAAAAGCAGCTGGCAACAGCACCACACACACTCTGGAGAACTTTGTCCTCATCCCTGAGCCCATACCAGTGACAAAGCGCCACAAGGAGATTAAGACGGCAGTATGTTAAGCATGGGCGTAAAAATGCGTATGGACGGTATGGACGCGTCCATACCAATATTCAGCTGAGTTTAAAATGTCCATACCATTTTTGAATGGAGAAGCCGCGATGCAGGAAACGCTGAATAAAAATACCAAACGCGGCATCGCTTCCAGCTGATTTTCAGTTGTGAACAGACCTCTCAAAGACGGCTGACTATAGACCCCTTCGCATGTTTGTAAACAAACCGACCGTTGCCAGGATGCGCACGCAGCCTGGACCCTGAAACAATGGCGCTGCCCATAGACCGGCATTATGAGCTGTCAGATTATGCCAAACAATTGTCGTTACAAGATCGAGAATGCTACATAAATAAGTTAACTCAAACAAGTGGACATCGCCTACCGGATCCGCATTTAATTAAAGAGTGGACGGACGATGTTAGTAAGTTCCCTGGTATACAATGGCCAGATATATACTCGTACCTTATTGACAAGACTTCAGTGTACACCCACGAAACACTTCGTGCCTACAAGTCTTTAGACGCATATGATTATGTTATGTGCGGGCATGTACAACTTGATTAACAATGGGACATTCATATTCATTTTGTTTTAATCAAATTATGCCAGTGATGTGATGGCAATGTGGCTTTAGCTACAACAGCAAATACCAACACTAAACAGCAATTTGCAGGAGGTAATGGCATGAAAGGAATGATAGTGTAAAGAGTGCAGCTAAGAGAAATCAGAGCTGCATAAAAAGCGAGAGGCAGAGAGCAGAAATGAAACTGAACGGGGCGGGAGCTAGGTTAGAGCAGTCAACGTAAGTTGGCATTTAGAGTGAGGGCACACAATTTTACCTTTCCATCCTTGCTTTAAAATTGTGATTTTCGGCAGACACAAATAATGACGGCACAAAATCTGGACTGCTTGAGTCAAGCGAGACCTCTCCTACAAACAAAACTGCATGCAAAGCTAAGTTAACATGCTAACAATATTCATTACATTGTGTAACTATGACCCAGCTAATCAGACAAACGTTACCAAAGTATTTTGCTACATCAATAAACGAAGACTAGAAAGAATAAAAAAGAAAGATTTAATAAATAGCCTGATCTTACCTGTGATGAAGTGGGCGCTGCAAACCCGCGCATTTTTGATGGCGCTTTCATCCCAGTCTACACGTTTGATGGCTTGTAGTCATAGACGTCGGCGATTTTTTTTGGAATGGGTGAGATCCTGCTGGAATTCTGAACATTTTAACCCCATCACTGCTACGATTCTGACACCCGACAACACAACAACTAGGCATTTCTGACATATCTGTGAAGATACTCAGTCGTCCAGGTACATAGTAATCTGTGGTTGGTAGAAGAGAGCAACTGGACTTGCTTGAAAAGTCTTGAAGACGTTTCGCCTCTCGTCCGAAAGGCATCATCAGTTCTGTCTGTCTCTGTTCAGTGATGGTCGTTCCAGGCTGACAAAATTGAACGATCCTCTCTGGCTAAGATGTCTGCCAGTTTTCTGGAAGTCCTCTCATACTCCCGCACTAGTCGAAGGGAACTCATCCCAAAGTGTGTAGAAACATATCTGTGAAGATACTCAGTCGTCCAGGTACATAGTAATCTGTGGTTGGTAGAAGAGAGCAACTGGACTTGCTTGAAAAGTCTTGAAGACGTTTCGCCTCTCGTCCGAAAGGCATCATCAGTTCTGTCTGTCTCTGTTCAGTGATGGTCGTTCCAGGCTGACAAAATTGAACGATCCTCTCTGGCTAAGATGTCTGCCAGTTTTCTGGAAGTCCTCTCATACTCCCGCACTAGTCGAAGGGAACTCATCCCAAAGTGTGTAGAAACATATCTGTGAAGATACTCAGTCGTCCAGGTACATAGTAATCTGTGGTTGGTAGAAGAGAGCAACTGGACTTGCTTGAAAAGTCTTGAAGACGTTTCGCCTCTCGTCTGAAAGGCATCATCAGTTCTGTCTGTCTCTGTTCAGTGATGGTCGTTCCAGGCTGACAAAATTGAACGATCCTCTCTGGCTAAGATGTCTGCCAGTTTTCTGGAAGTCCTCTCATACTCCCGCACTAGTCGAAGGGAACTCATCCCAAAGGGAGGGGAGAGGGAGATTGTATATAAGCATAAGGTAATCCTTAGACCCAAGAGTACTCAAACTAGGAGCAATAATACAACAAAAAGAGAAAATACTTCAATTTGTATGCATAATTTTATTGCACATGACAAGCCTGTTTTGAGAGCGACTTGCTCTCTCATCAGGTGCGGCAAGAATATCGATACACGGCTGCTTTTATACTCAAAAGGTGTTAGCTAAAATAAACCTACTAGCGTGCCGGCATGCGCTGGATAGTTCGTTGTGCTTATTTAGCGTGCCTAGGTGTGGTTTGCATACAATATAATATTTTTATGCGAGGCACAAGTTACAGCGCTTAGTGCTATTATTGTATGCCGGGGCGCGTGCTATAATGTCCCATATATAATGCCAATATATAATTTTCTCCGGATTGCTCCATTCGTCGAGCACTGTTTTATCCGAAGTCACAATGGAGAAGATTAACTTCAACTGTTCCATCAAAAACGTACTGATACCAACCAAGCAAGAATACCTAAAGAGGCTTGTAGAAATGACAGAAAAACTCATTAAGCGAATGCGCTGGCGCGCGTTCCACTTCCTCAATCCATCAACATCGGGGAGATCTAAAGAAACCTACGGCTTTGGCACAAAGGGAACAGCGCCTCAAGTACCGGAATTAGCCGAGTTTGAAGACCGAATGGCGGAGCTCATCCAGAACATCGAATTCAGATCCTCCAAGTTCCAGAAGTGCTTGTCAAAACACATCGATACCATCAACTCAGACACACGCGTGTACGTCCCTGCTGACAAAACCACCAACTTTTACAGGCTACCACTGGACGATTACAAGGCACTCATAAAAAAGTCTATCGAAAAGGAGTATAAGAAGGCACCTGGAAACCTCGAACAGCAAATTAACACTAAGGCAAAATCCATCGCCAACCGCCTCAAATAAGATGACCGCATCGAATCTCTAGCACATAAAGACGCCTTTATTACCTTTAAGGATCATAAAGGAAACTTTGTCAACAATCCGACATGCCGTCTTATAAACCCCACCAAATCAGAAATAGGCATAATTAGTAAGAAGATCCTGGATAGAATAAACACATAATTAGCAAAACAGGCATCCTTCAATGGAAAAACACAAAGGCCACGCTAGACTGGTTTAATGCCATCCCAAACAAGAACAAGTGTGATTTTATTGCCTTCGATATCGTGAACTTTTATCCGTCCATCTCACGAGAGCTCTTAATTAAGGCACTTGACTTTGCGGCTGCGTACACTAGAGCTGTGCAATATATCGTATTTTTATCACGATATCGATATTGGTGTCAAACGATATCAAAATTCATAATATCGATATGAAACGATTTTTTGTCATTTGTCGAAAGGGACGTGCACAATATTTCTACAATGGCAATAAAACAACAATAACATTGACGTGACAGTAAGGTAAAACGAACCCTTCTGTCCCCTAAGGCACACCGTAGCCTTGCATACATCATCCATTCTACTCCTGTGATATCTCCGCAACAGTAAAAAATCAGTTCTTCTGTTTTCATACGTGTCGGGTGATTTGATATATTGATTTCTTAATATGTTGTTTGATTTGCTTGCTAATAGTTATAATAATACAATTAACATATATTTACATCATATTTTTGGATGTGGGACTGGGTAATGTAAAAATGGCATCTACGGAAGAAAACAAGCACAACAATATTAGCACATATCCAGCTTGCTAGCTGTGTTAGATGTGTTAAACCGTGTGGATTTAAGTGGAATAATTGCGAGTCGTCCTGTGGTCAAGGCAGCGTTTTAAGGTAAGGCAATTTGGTTATTAATGTTGCCCGCCGCGGCATGTTTACTTGGGTTCATTTGATTTTGACTTGTGCATCTGCAGCTCGCATCATGCTTTGAAGTAGGTTCTGCTAAGGACGGGTTTATTGCGCGATGTAGACGGACTCAGATGTAATTACATTGTTTTTAAAATTCCGTGCGCTTAAAACGGTGTCCCCCTGCTAATCATGTAGCCCTAATCATGTGTTGCTTTTACTTTTCTTAATGGCGAGTGAAATATCTCTGCAAATGGTATTTCAATGCTGACATGCCAAAAAGATAGCGGAGTCCACATTTGGAAGATGAAGGAAGAGAAGCCTATTTTCATGTATGTTAATTCTTAAGGACTTGTCTCTATATTGTGCGTGTTTAATGTTGGTGTCTTAACAACACACAAGCTTACGTTGTAGTGTGTGTGTGTGTGTGTGTGTGTGTGTGTGTGTGTGAGAGAGAGAGAGATTTTATCCTTGGCTGGCTACGAGCCAGTGTGGACGTTACGCAGTAATCACTGGTAATACCAGCGCTGGCTCCATCCTCTGTGATCGGAAATGTTGAGTGAGGAGAACGTGAGCCTTGTGCAGGCTATAGGACCTATGCAAAGTACGCGCTTGCACAGTAAATAGTTTAAGTAAAAGGCGTTTCAGGGTACAACGGGAAGGGTTGACAGGTAGCCTATGAGGCCTGTACTATAAAAATGTGACCCGGTGCCTCAGGTGTTGATGATCAGGGCTTTAAAAAAAAGGTGTATAAATATCATTTTAAAAATCGCGATATCGATATTTACTGAAAAAATCGTGATATTGATTTTTTCCAATATCGAGCAGCCCTAGCGTACACCAACATAAGCGCCGAAGACAAAGAAATAATCTTGCATGCCAAACAATCTTTGCTGTTCAGCAATAACAACGCTTGGATAAAGAGAGACTCCCAAGACTGCTTCGACGTCACAATGGGGTCATACGACGGGGCAGAAATGTGTGAGCTCGTGGGAACGTTCCTTTTGCATCAACTTCCCCCCAGCGCCCGTGGGCCTGTATAGAGATGATGGCCTCGGCGCTTTTCATGATACGCCACAGCGCATCGAGCGAATAAAGAAGGAAATATGCAAAGTATTTACCAACAACGGCCTGAAAATAACAATAGGTGCAAACAAAAAAGTGGTTAATTTTTTGGATGTGACTAGATCTTAATAAGCAATCATATGAGCCCTACGCTAAACCTAACAATATCCCACTGTATGTACACAAGGAAAGCAACCACCCCCCTACCATCACCAAGAACATTCCAGTAGGGGTAAACAAATGCCTTAACGAAATATCTTCATCCGCTGAATGCTTTGACAGAGCAGCGCCACAATACCAACATGCCCTTGACAGCAGCGGCTATGGGCACCATCTACGCTTTGATGTGACCAACGCCTAAAGAATCCGTGCCAGACGAAATCATGGCCGGAAGATAACGTGGTTTAACCCCCCTTATAACAAACAGGTCAAAACAAACATGAGGGTGAAGTGTAAAACAAACGTGAGGGTGAAGTGTAGAGAATCTTAATCCAATTAATGAATGATTCCCCGAAACCAAACCACCCTAATATGGAAAACAAGAAATTCCAGTTGACCCTATCAAAAGCTTTTTCTGCATCAAGAGTTGCTATAATGTTTTTTTCTTGTATAGTTGAGGAGTGGTACATTATGTTAAACGATCTGCGGGTGTTGGAGGAAGAAATTCTGCCTTTAATGAAACCAGTCTGATTTGGGTGGATAATGGATGGGGAGACCTCTTCTAATCTGTGCGCTTATATACGCAAAAATAAATCCCCCCAAAATGAAAACAGAACCATCGTTTTTACTTTTAATTTGTCATCCACATGGAGCTCATTATGTGTTTAGGTCGGCTTACACCACAGCTCTTTCCCATTTAAGATGTGTGTTCATGGTATTTGAGCTGAACATGGATGCTGACAGGAGGATTTTTTCCTCTCAGCGGGCATAATCACAGTGACTTCCACATACTGTATGATGATGTCATGTGCAGACCCTCTATTCACTGAAGGGTCTTGTGACCTGACACTGTGCAGATCCTCTACCAAACAGTGAGATGTCTGCTGAAGGTGCTCCCTATTTATTAACATGAAGAGGTACACTAATGGGCAAAAGTATGTTGACACTTGATCATCACACCCATATATGGTTCTTTCCCAAACAGTTCTCACAAAATTTGAAGCACACAGTTGTACAGAATGTCTTTGCACACTGTAATATTACAATTTCCCTTCACTGGAACAAAGATGCCCAAACCTGTTCCATTATGACAATGTTGGTCTTACAAGTTGGTGCCCATGTGGATGGCTGCTGCCATTCCATGTCCTCCTCAACATTTTAAATTTTATTTTCTAGTACTTTCATAACCTGTAACGCAGGTGTGGGGAACGTCCGGCCTCCAGGCCATATATGGCCTGCGAGATCATTTGATCCGTCCCACAAGATGATTCATAATTACTCACACACACAAAAAAAATAAAATAAATCAGAAAAAATGAGACCGCAATTAATAAAATAGGCAAGTTGTGTCTTTCGGGACCAAGGTCAGAGTCCTGAACCCCACATGAGCAGAGCGTGGTTATGCGAGGTCACAGCACGTCATTTAGCGGGCATAGACAGACTGTTTAACGATTTTACCAAAACGCACCTTGGCGTGTATGAAGAAGGGAAAGGTAGATGCGGAATGTCATGATTTTCAGGAAAACATGGGCAAATTATTATTTTTTCATAGAAGTAAAAAGCAAGCCAGTTTGCTTAGTTTGCAGGGACGCCCTTGCAATGATGAAAAAGTCTAATCTGGAGCATCATTACAGCACCAAACACGCCAAGCTGGACGAGCTGAAAGGACAAGTGCGTGTGGATAAAATTAATGCTCTTTGGTGGAGTTTGTGCGCCCAGCAAGCAACATTCACAAGACCTAAAGGTAACCAAGAAAACGTGACACAGGCTAGTTTTGTGGTAAGTGAGCTAATTGCCAAGAAACTGAAACCACATTCAGAAAGGGAGTTTGTGAAGGAGTTCCTTGTCGCTGCCACAGAACTGCTCGCACCAGACAAAGTGAAACTTTTCCAAAGTGTTAATTTGTCTCGAAGATCTGTCTCCGATCAGATTACTAACATGGCACAAGACATTGAGAAAACACTGAAGGATACAGCAAGGGATTTTCACTTTCTCTCTTTAGCCTACGACGAGACAACAGACATCACAAATACCACCCAACTTGCCATTTTTGTGCGTGGGATTACAGCCGAGTTTAATATGCGAGAGGAAATGCTGTCTTTGCAAGCCATGCATGGCACTACCAAAGGTGAGGATTTGTTTGAGCAAGTTGTTTTGGCTATGAACAAATTTGATGTGCAGTTTGACAAGCTAAGTGGACTGGCTACAGATGGAGCCCCAGCCATGGTTGGCGTGCAGAAAGAATTGACTGCGTTGGTTAAAAAAGACATGAGTTGTCTCAGTCTGGATCCAAATGAGTTGGTTGTGTGCAACTGTATCATACACCAAGACAGCCTGTATGCACATTCCCTGAAGCTCAATAATGTGATGACTACTGTTGTTTCCACCATCAACTTCATTAAAAGGAGAGGACTTAACAGATGCCAGTTTAAAGAGCTACTGAGTGAGCTTGAGTCAGAGTATGGAGACCTGGTTTACCATTGTGAGGTGTGGTGGCTGAGTCGCACAGATATGCTTGCACACTTCTACAACGTGAGGGATGAAGTAAAGCAGTTCATTGAGATGAAGGGCAAGCCAGTTATTGAACTCAGTGATAGCAAGTGGCTGTGTGATTTGGGCTTCATGGTGGACCTCTCAGAACTGAATGTTAAGCTCCAAGGTCCATCAGCTTTTCAGCTCACTGTTTTCAAATGTAAAATCATTTGAAGCTAAACTGAAGCTGTGGCAAGTGCAACTGGAAAGGGGAAACACTGTGCACTTTCCTACTTTGCAAGAACAAAAGCCTGCTGTGGCATCTGAGTATGCTGGGGAGTGTGCAAAACTACTCCAGGCCTTTGGAGAGAGATTCCAGCTGATTAGAAGTTACGAGAAGGACCTGAACATATTTGCAACACCATTCAATGTGGAACCAGCTGATGTGCCTGAAAACCTACAGCACGAAATTATTGAGCTGCAAACCAGTGATGAGCTCAAAGCTAGGACAACAACCTTCTTCTGCTTGAGTTCGACAAACTGTATGTGCATCCTGAGGATTTTCCCACTCTGAGGAGACATGCACTGAAGTTTGCATCACTGGGACAACTTACTGCTGTGAGCAGTTCTTCTCAAAACTGACCCTTGCAAAGAATCGGTTATGCTCAAGACTGACTGACCCAAACCTGGAAAACCACCTGCGAGTACCATCGTCATCTGAACCATCTGACATCAGATGCCTCACCAAAGAGAAGCAGTTCCAGCATTCACATTAGGTCGGCCAGATATAAGAATAATAATTGGTAAAATATTATTATATTGTAACATCTTCATTACATAAAATGCTCAAAGTGCTTTACATCAGCACATAAAAAATCAATAAGAACACAAGACTAAAAACAGAGCATTAAAACAATAAGTGGTGGATAAAATTTAAAAAGAAAATGGGAAGATTAAAAAGGGATAAAACAGAAAGCTACACCAATAAAGTTGCTTTTTTATTTGAATAGTATGAAAGAAAACTAAAATAACTGGGCTGCATCTTTAAAATTTTCAGCAGAGGTTATGGGTTACATTTAGCTTGGCCCGCATAGGATGTTATAAAACTCGAAATGTCCCTTGATAGGAAAAAGGTTCCCCACCCCTGCTGTAACTTGACAAACCAGTACAACAGACATGCTCTTCTGGTTACAAAGCTAAATTTGCAGTCTGGAATATTTCGATGAAATTGGCATCCTGGAACGACACTGACAGACTTTGCTTTTGTTGGATTCAACTAACCTTGGAAAAGGTGGAGCTGCTTTGCAACAATGTTTATTGTTAAAAGCGCTATACAAATAAACTTGACTTGACCTTGGTCACTTCACCTGAAAAGAGAAAGGAGCGGAAGTCCTGGTCAGGCTGAGGAACAAACAACACTGCTCCACACTTCCTACCATTCTTCTCCGGAATGTTCAATCTCTGGACAATATTCTGGATGAACTAAGAACCAGACTGGCCTTTGATCAGGACATTAAAAACTGTAATAACATAATTTTCATGAAGAGATGGCGGGACCCCTTGGTCCCTGTCTTGGCCATTCTACCTGAGGGCTTCTCCATTCATTGTCTGGACAGAAAATGGAGGCTGGTAAGCCAAGCGTGTTGGTGCTTTTATCATGGTCAACAACTGGTGGTGTTCGGAAGGGAGACACTATCTACAGGGTCCTCTCCTGATCTTGAACACCTCAGTCATGTGCAGAAGTTTTCATCTGCCCAGAGAGTTTACAGCGGTGTTTTTCCCCCAACTGTTTAGATCTCTCCCTATAGCCACACCACACAGCATATCCAGTAATTTAGCAAAAGAGTCTTTTTTTGGAAATCTAAAGTCATTTAGCACAAATCTGAAGTCCATCCATCCATTATCTGTAGCCGCTTAGCCTGTTCTACAGGGCTCAGGCAAGCTGGAGCCTATCCCAGCTGACTACGGGCAAAAGGCAGGGTACACCCTGGACAAGTGGCCAGATCATCACAGAGCTGACACATATGCCGCTTTTCCACTACCAACGCGGCTGAGTTGGGCTGAGCCGTGCCGTGCTGAGTTGGGCTGAGTCGAGCTGAGTGGGGCTGTTGGAGTTGCATTTCAACTACAACCGTGCTGAACCGTGCTGGCTGGAAGTGGGTGGACACATTGGGTGGAGTTAGCAAAAGTGGGTGGATGTCACGTGATGTCATTAGGCGGTGCAAACAGTGACATCAGTGACCTTTTAAGCGGTAGTCTCACGACCCGGATAGTAAACAATAAACATGGAGGACATGGAGTCGTTAGTGTTGCTGGTCTTGGTGCTGTGGCTTGTTGTCACCGACAACGCCAGCAGATACTGGCAAGAGAGTATAGATGAGGCGAGGCGCATAAAGCTTCATAAATTCTCGTAATTCGTAATTATTATTCTTCCGGGTTTATGGTGTTTACAGATCCCAGCGTGCTCGCGGGGCGTGTATGGGCATGTGAGGACACTCCTCCTCACCAATCAGTGCACAGGGGAGTGTCTCCTCACGCCCCTAGCCCCACTCGGCTCGGTTTGGCTCGCTTCAGCCCCAGTCCAAAACCGTGCGAGTTTTGGGTGCTGAGTAGGGCTGAAGCGAGCTGAGTCGTGCTGCTCTGAGGTAGTCGAAACGCGAGCCGTGTCGGGCTGAAGTGAGCTGAAGTGAGCTGAAAAAGGGTATTGGAAAAGGGCCAATAGACATAAACAACCATTCACACTAACATTCACACCTACGGTCAATTTAGAGCCACCAATTATCCTAACCTGCATGTCTTTGGACTGTGGGGGGAAACCGGAGCACCCAGAGGAAACCCACGCAGACACAGGGAGAATATGCAAACTCCACACAGGACGGACCCCTTCGGCTGCTAGGCTTGAACTCAGACCCTTCTGTCTGTGAGGCGACAGTGCTAACCACTACACCTCCGTGCCACAAAGTTCTAAGTCATTTAGCACAAATCTGAAGACATTTAGCACAATTCTAAAATCCTTTCACACAAGTTCTAAGAACATTTAATCTTTCTTTTAAATATCTACTGAGAATGTTTCAAGATGTTTGATGGATTTTAATGGACGTTGTGATGGTAGTTCTCCATGTTTGATGGAGCGTGTATGTTAGTCATAGAAAGGCCATTTCCATAACACCAAAAAGGAGGACACTTTGCAAAATTCAGTGATGCCAACAAAAAACAGAAAAAATAATACCAAACCCATAACACATAATCAGACTCTGGTGCACTTACCATGAATGATGCTTATTGTTGATACTTTTGGCCTTTCCTGTCACCCCTTTTGCTATAAATAAGTCAGTGTAGATCTCTCGGGCCACTTGGATAAACTTTACAAAGCTGCGAAGCAGAGATTGTCATTTTTAGGCAATGAAGCTTCACAGAAAAATTATGAAAGTGAAGGGGCACCTGCGCTCTAACTGTTGTTTTTGTGCTTGTCTGTGCAGCATGTCGCTCAATTGCGCCTTTCCCTTTGCTGCTTACAGCCACATCACAACGACACAAATTACAGTGAGTCATCCTTTCTGCTTTTTTGCGATGAATTGATGATCTTCATTAAACTGGGGCTGGAGCTGGCCAAACCGTCTCTGACCTGGTCTGATTTGACCTCAAGTCACATGGCTAATTAATTTACATTCAGCTATTGATCAATGACATTTCAAATATTTATTTGACACCGTCATCAAAAGAGTTATGTCAAAAGTCTTGATGGAGTGTATCGTTAGGCAAAAGCTATGTACTAATACCATTACTCAGTTATTTTTTTTGTGAAAGTGTAAAATTGACTGGATCTCAAAAGGAGGACACATGAGCATCCAGCTCAAAGCTGCGTCGGTAGATGGATATGTTATTTCATAATGTATGAGTCATAGCATAGCAGAAGACAATGATTTATCGCACAATTAACA
The DNA here is from genome assembly GCF_027579695.1 of Neoarius graeffei. Classification (NCBI taxonomy): domain Eukaryota; kingdom Metazoa; phylum Chordata; class Actinopteri; order Siluriformes; family Ariidae; genus Neoarius; species Neoarius graeffei. The sequence continues at coordinate 121,456,706 of NC_083569.1, read as the reverse complement.
GTGTGAATGGATGGGAGTAGGAGGGATTTAACACATACAGTATTTCAATAGTTTGTCCCTTTTAAGAGCAAATCTTTCACTGGGTGCTGGGGACAAAACAAAATTATCAAAATAAAAGCTCCCCATAAAAATCCGATTGGATTGGAAAAGTGAATTTCTTCATCTATCCCACTGCTGTTAGAACAACAAGGAACTTTATTTCCATTGCAGTATTTGTAGCAAATTGGATTTGGCAGATGCCTCTGTTCTGGGACCTCCCTGCCCATCCATGTACCTGCATGGAATGGCTAAAGCAGTGAGGGTGGCAGCAATGTAAATGGCATGGATAAAGGATGTCCCTGCCCTTCCATGTGCCTGTGTGTTAAGTCTTGAGGCAGGGAGAGCACCTCTCTGCCCATCCATGTACCTGCATTGAAAGGCTAAAGCAAAGGGGGTGGCAGCTTTGGAAATGGCATGGACTAAAAATTTTAGCCTCTTTGACAAGGGCCAGATGCAATGGCTAGATGACTGGATCAACACATCTCCAAAATTGCAGGTCATGGGGGTGTTCCCAGTATGCAGCGATGATCATCTATCAGAAAGTGGTCCATGGAAGGACAGAGGAGGAGCTGTAGCACAACTTACTAAAAATGTTAATGCTGGCTATGATAGAAAGGTGCTAGAATGCACAATGCATCACAGCTTGCTTTGTATGGGCTGAGTAGCTGCAGGCTGGTCAGGACACTCATGCTGACTTCTATCCACCAAGGAAAGTGCCGACAACAGACATGTGATCATCAGAAATGGACCATGGAGCAATGGAAGAAGGTGGCCTGGACTGGTTTGTGTGCAGGCATCAGTGAGACAGAAATGACATTGATCGACCGACATGTAACTCAGAGGGACAGATTTTTTTGGGGGGGGCAGGAAGAAAAAAAAGCATAGGTTGTTAGGTATGCCCAATGTCACCTGAATAAGTAGGAACAGTATACATATTGCACTGAGTACAAGCAAGGACTCCGGCAACTAACTATGACAGCATAACTAAAAGGGGAGAGCCAGAAGGTAACACAGGCATGAGGGAGCCCCGGGACATAAAGCAGCAGCCACTACACCGTCAACAAACTCAAGTGAGCAAGTGAGTGGGGACTGACAGCATCCATACATCCCAGTTTATCAAAACACTCTATGTCTGAGGACCCTCCAGATCTACACCTTTATCTCAAACACCACAAGGCTTGACTAAACAGATATGTTTTCAGCCGAGACTTAAACACTGAGACTGTGTCTGATTCCCGAACACTACTTGGAAGGCTGTTCCATAACTGTGGGGCTTTGTAAGAAAAGGCTCTGCCCCCTGATGTAGCCTTCACTATATGAGGTACCAGCAGATAGCCTGCACCTTTTGATCTAAGTAGGCGTGGCAGGTCATGAAGGACCAGAAGTTCACTCAGGTACTGTGGTGCGAGACCATTCAGTGCTTTAAAGGTCAATAGTAGATAATCAATACAAAATTTGATTGGGATTCAATGCAGTGTGGATTAGACAGGGGTGATGTGGTCATATTTTCTAGTTCTAGTAAGGACTCTTGCTGCTGCATTTTGAACGAACTGGAGCTTGTTTATGCACTTATTGGAACATCCAGACAGTAAGGCATTACAATAATCCAACCTGGAGGTAACAAAAGCATGAACTAGTTTTTCTGCATCATGTAGTGACATTAAATTTCTTATCTTAGCAATATTTCTGAGATGAAAGAAAGCTATCCGGGTAATGTTATCAGTGAGAGTTTCGAATGAAAGACTGGGGTCAATAATCACCCCGAGGTCTTTTACTGCTGCACGTGAAGAAACAGAAAGGCCATCCAGAGTTACTGTGTAATCAGAAAACTTACTTCTAGCTGCATGTGGTCCGAGTACAAGTACTTCAGTCTTGTCAGAGATAAGCAGAAGGAAGTTAATAAGCATCCAGTGTCTAATGTCCTTTACACATTCCTCAATTCTATTAAGCTGGTGTAAATATGAGCATAACTGCTGTGCCACAGCTTTTTCAAGGATCTTGGAGATAAAGGGGAGGTTTGATATTGGCCGATAATTGGACAGCTGACAGGGATCAAGGTCAGGTTTTTTAATCAGGGGTTTGATAATTGTTAGTTTTAAGGATTTGGGTACATAGCCAATCATAAGAGAAGAATTTATTATTTAAAGAAGTGGTTCAATTACTTCAGGTATTATCTGTTTGAAGAGACGTGTAGGTAAGGGATCTAGTACACAAGTTGAGGCTTTTGATGCAGAGATTAATGAAAGTAATTCAGTTTCTTTTAGGGGAGTAAAAAATTCTCATCGATGATCTGATACAGTTATATTGCTAACTACAGGGTCACTTTCATTGTCTGACCTTAAATTAGTAGTTTGAATTTTTTGTCAGATATTCTCAATTTTGTCATTAAAAAAATTCATGAAGTCATTGCTACTACATACTGCAGGTGTGCATGTGTCTATAGTGGACTTATTCCTGGTTAATTTTGCTAGAGTATTAAATAGGAATCTAGGATTATTTTTGTTATCTTCTATTAGGGAGGAGAAATATGTTGATCTCACAGCACTAAGAGCTTTTCTATACTTCAGGGAGCTCTCCATCCATGCTAATTTGAACACTAGCAATTTTGTTTGATGCCATTTACGTTCCAATTTTCGAGTGGTCTGTTTTAATGTGTGAGTGTCATCATTATACCAGGGTGCTAATTTTTTGTCTCTGACCAGTTTCCTTTTAAGAGTAGCTACATTATCTAAAGTATAGCACAACGTTGATTCTAAGCATTCAGTTGCCTGATCAAGTTCTGCAGGGGCTGACAGTGACCCAATCAAAGTTGATAACTCTGGGAGATCATTTATAAAGCTCTGTGCAGTAGTTGACGTGAATGTACGTTTAATACAGTAGCGTGGTGAGGTGCATATATTATTACTCAGACATATTTTGAATGAGATTAGATAATGATCTGAGATAACTTCAGACTATGGAAGTATGACTATATTTTCTACGTTTAACCCGAATGTTAGTATTAGATCGAGGGTGTGACCACCATTATGGGTCGGTTCTGATTAATCCCTACTGAATCTAAAATGGACACAAACGCTGTTTTCAAAGGGTCTTCTGGGTTATCGAAGTGAATATTAAAATCTCTGACAACTAAAGCTTTGTCAAAGGAAATAACCAGATCTGAGGTAAAATCTGCAAATTCAGAAAGAAACTCAGAATATGGCCCCGGGGGCCTGTAAATAATAAGTAACGGAATTAACTGGGTAGACCTATTTTTCAAGGCTACATACATTATATTAGTATGAACAACTTCAAATGTATTAAATTTATAACCAGGTTTTTGTGTTACACCTAGATAATCATTGTAAATAACCGCGACGCCTCCTCCTCTGCCAGTTAGACGAGGCTGGTGTATATAACTGTATCCAGGAGGACTCACTTCATTTAATGCTATACATTCATTTGGCTTAATCCATGTTTCAGTTAAACAAAGTACATTAAACTCCTGATCAGTAATGAGTTCATGAACCATTCACGCTTTAGATGTAAGAGATCTAATATTTAATAGCCCCACCTTTAGATCAAAGGTGCTGGCAGCAGCTGTACAGTCAGTATGACCTAATTTTATATTGATTAGGTTACTGGAACAAACTCTCTGAGTATTTCTACTTTTTGTTGAGCTTGGGGAACAGACACAGTCTCGATGTAGTGGACCTTGAGTGACGACTCTGTACAGCTAGCAGACAGTCGGTTTAGCCTGTTCATCTGCTCTCTGGCCTTGGCTCTAGATTGTCAGAAATTAACTAGGCCTGTTCTGAGACTATGACCTATGCTGCAGGAAATGAGAGCAGCACCTTCCCGAGTGGGATGGATACCATCCCACCCTAACAGGCTAGCAGTGCCCTCAAAATTAGCCCAATTATCTATAAAGCTCACACTGTTTTCAGAGCACCACCTGGACAACCAGCAGTTCAGCAACTATAACCTGCTGTAAGCTACATTGCCACGCCACAGTGGGATGGGGCCAGAGCATACTACAGCATCGGACATTGCCTTTGCTAATTTAAACACCTCTACAAAATTACTCTTAATAACCTCAGACTGACGAAGGCATATATCATTAGCTCCTGCATGGATAACGATCTTTGAGAACCTGTGCTTGCCTAGGACCCTAAGATTACCTGCTATGTCTGGCACCCTGGCTCTCGGTATACACCTAACTAAAGCTGCTGGTGCCCCTAAAGGCTGAGCTAATTTCACATGCCATATGATAGAGTCCCCTATAACCAGAGCTCTTTCAGGTTTCTCAGCAGGTGCATCACTAAGTAGAGCAAACCTGTTCGACACTTGAAGCGGAGAGGAGTGATGCTCCCGTGGGCAAGCCTCAGCGGTAGCTTTGGCTCTATGCTTATGCCGCCGAGTTGTCACCCATTCGCCCCGCTGTAAGGGCTCTAATGCCAGAGTTGGGGGATTACTAACTCCACCTAGGGAATCCAGACTTTCCCCTACAGAAACTACACTGTTCTCATGCTCACTGGCCTTCTCTAAAGCCTGGACACGTGCTTCTAACACTATAATCTTCTCCATCAGGGAGCTAACTAATCTGCACTTATCACAAATGAAGTTATCGCTGGGCGGCACGGTGGTGTAGTAGTTAGCGCTGTCGCCTCACAGCAAGAAGGTTCAGGGTTCGAGCCCCGTGGCTGGCGAGGGCCTTTCTGTGCGGAGTTTGTGTGTTCTCCCCGTGTCCCCGTGGGTTTCCTCCGGGTGCTCCGGTTTCCTCCACAGTCCAAAGACATGCAGGTTAGGTTAATTGGTGACGCTAAATTGACCATAGGTGTGAATGTGAGTGTGAATGGTTGTCTGTGTCTATGTGTCAGCCTTGTGATGACCTGGCGACTTGTCCAGGGTGTACCCCGCCTTTTGCCCGTAGTCAGCTGGGATAGGCTCCAGCTTGCCTGCGACCCTGTAGAAGGATAAAGCAGCTAGAGATAATGAGATGAGAAAGTTATCGCTAGCGACGGAGGAAGAATGACTAAACATCCTGCACTCAGCACACTGAACAGGCTGAAGGTGTGCCATAATGAAAGGATTCATTTACCCTAATCGAAGATCTGTTGATTAAAGCAGATCCAATGTGGATGGCCTCCGCTTGTGGTCTTTACGCAAGAGGGGGGAAAAAGAAAGCTTCTGTTCTCAGCGTTCTTCCAAAAAAAGAGAGAGAAAAAAAACAGAAAAAGGAAAGCGAAAGTGGAAAATACAAAAAGGAAAGTGACAGTCCAATAAAAATGAAGAGAATACTGGAAAATTATTTGTAGAAATTTTTTTTTTAATTAGTAATTAAGGCCAACACTCAAGGAAAAAAGACTCGTCGCAAACAACTCGGGAACCAGGAAGTGCGTAGCACAGAATTGCTCAGTGAAGGTGAAATTTGCCATGGTTTATGTGTCAATGATGGGTCATTAAAATAGACACAACAACACTTTTTTTTTTCTTGAATATGCTCCATTAAAAAGAACAATAGGATTGCAAAAGTGAAAATCTTTGCTATCTATATCAGTGTTTTAGATAGGATTTTAGATTTTTGCTAAATTACTTTAGATTTGTGTTAAATAACTTTGAATTTGTGCTAAATGACTTCTGCGAAAATAATTTTGTGTGAAATGATGTGCTAAATAAAATAGGGCCATGTGGCCCAAAATTCATGAATTGTTCTTTTTAAAAAAAGGTAATAAAATTGGAAGTCTGTGAATTGAATTCAGTAGCTTCCGTTCCACTCAACAAAAATAACTGGGTGTCAGGGAAAATTGTTTTTATGACTTACACTTGAAAAATCTGAAAGGCAGTCCTGCTTTAATATCAAGCATCTGATCATAAACTTGAAATTTGAAACTTGAACCCCCTGTGTACAAAGCGAGCTCCATGAAAACCTGGTGTGTTATGGTTGGAGTGGACGAACTCGAGTGTCCTGCACAGAGCCCTGATCTCAACCCCACTGAACACCTTTGGGATGAACTGGAACTGGAGCCTCTTTGACATCCCAACATCAGTGTCTGACCTCACGAATGCTCTTGTAGGTCAATTAACACAAATCCCCACAGCCACGCCCCAAAATCGAGTGGACAGTCTTCCCAGAAGAGTGGAGCTAATTATAACAGCAAAGGGGGAATGAATCTGGAATGAGACATTCAGGAAGTACATATGCGTGTGATGGACAGGTGTCTACAAACTTTTGGCCATATAGTGTAGATTGTTGTCTCTACACTATTTTGCGAACTGCTCCACCTCCTTCCTGAACTCAGACTCATCATTGTTGCTGCTGAGGCCCAAAACTGGAGGATCTTCACCAAACTTGATGTGATTAGAGTTGTACTTTGTAGCACAGTCATGAGTCAGCAGTGTAAACAGCACAAACAGCCACAGCAATTTGAAACCAGCAACCCTTTTTATTTATTAAAAGACAACACATGCCTTTTATATAAGTATAGCGACATTTAATGTTATTAAATTTGACATTAAATAATAATGACATTAAATTTCATGATATGGTTCATTTATTTTTCACATGTAATTTTGACACAATTAATGGAGTTTCACATGTATTTTTTCATTTAACTTTTTGTTTTTATAACATTTCACTAATTATTCACATGCTGTCAGATGCATTTGCTTGAATTCACGTGTGCAGTTTCATGGTGTATCGTATTGAAATGAACCTTCATCTGGTTTACTGTCTCATAATCACATGGAGAAAAAACGATACTCGTGTGAAATCTGTGTGATTTTGCAGAAAAGGAATATTGTTTCACACTTTCATTACAAACACAGTCAGGGAAATATTGAAGTGTTTAATAATAATGATTTATTATCTCTGTGTATTGTGTGTGAAGTGGTGTGTTGGTTATCAGAAGCTCTGACTCTACAGTGTTATAGTTTAACTCCAACAAAACTGCACTTATTCGTCTTTATTTTATTTTTATTTCAAGAGTTTAATGCAGTGAGATGATTTTGGTGTTAAAGTATTAAATGCTGCTCAGATCTTTCTTATCAGAGCTGAAAACCACAGCAGGCTGTTCTGTAGAAGAGGGGCGTTTCTTTTTCTCTTCGTCAAAGTGGAACTTTTTCATCACCATCAAACACCCAAACCACACCCTCACCCTCTTACCAGCTTATATAAACTCAAGATTCTGGTGATATCTGCATTAATACCATTCTGTTTGCATCGTGATCTTCATCATCACCATCAGCAGCAGTCATGTTCTCTCGTTCTCTCCTGCTGGTTCTGCTGGTTCTTGTCTGCCTTCAGTCCTTCACATCGGCCGGGGGTAAGATAAAGTTAATCATTTTTATAATATTTATTTAATTATATTGATTTAAATATTATTATTATTATTATTATTATCTGTTTAAAATATTTTCATTAATTGAGGTCCTTGTGTACTTTGACTTCTTTAAAATAAACTAGACTGGTGTTGTTACTCGCTACCACTCCCCTGCTTTATAATGGTACTGAATTTCCTGAAAAGACGACCAGGCTGCTGAAAATAACCAGCGTTAATAAACCACTGTGTGTTTGTCACACTGTTACAGTAAATTACTGAGTGACAGGGTGGTGTGATGAAGCAGAGCTCCTGTTCCCACCCTGAAGTTGATTATTTTCCTGTAATAGTGCATCCCCAAGTGTTTCATTCCTCTGAAACCAAACCAGTTTACAAACTGTTCGAACATTACATCATAAGAGGAGTAAGGGCCTTGCTCAGGGGCCCAGCAGTAGCAGCTTGGTGGTGGTGAGATCTGAAATCACGAGCCTCTGATCGGTCGTCCAACATTTAAACCACTGAGCAACTGTTCTCATTGACATTAGAGCAGCGATAAACAGTCGTTCACTCACCAGCTGTTACCATAGAAACGATAACGTATTAGAACGAGGGCATTAATATAAACCTGTGATTGGCAGCTGCACTACTGTCAGAGCTGCTGTTATAGAAAACTAATCAACACCTTCTGACCAATCACAATCCAGAACTCCACAGCGCTGTGGGACAATTTAATAAACACTACAAGCAGAATCTTTTAGTCGATATACGTAAAACCATTTGATGGTGTTTTTTGAGCCTTTAATCACAGAACTAAATGTATAAATGTTTTCACACAGGTGCGTATGAACCAGGTCAATGCTGTTTCAGTTACTTCAAGAAAAGAATCCCTGCAAATATCATTACAGCGTATAAAGAAACACACATAAAGTGTACAGACCCTGGAATCATGTAAGCTTTCAGCCCCTCATTTATATTTTATTAATTTCAGTTAATATTAAAAAGTTTATTTCCATGTCAGTCATTGCTTTATGGTTGTGTATAATATAATATTAACTTTAATAGATTATCATTTTAAATGATGTTGGAGGTTTGGGACGTGTGAGAGTGTTTGATTTTCTGATTTTATTGCAGTTTAACACTGATGTAAATCTTCTCTCTCCTCTGCAGCTTTACTCTAAACAACGGCAAAAAGACGTGTGCACATCCTGAAGACGAGTGGGTGAAGAACAACATGAAACTAATTGACGAGCGAGTTTAAAAACCTGTCCTAATCTCAGCTATGATGTTTAAATCCTCTCTCCAGTTATAACCAATTATTTTGATTAATATTAAACAAAATGCACTGTTTATGCATTTAAACAGAAGGAATGAAGCTTTTCACTGTATATCCGGTTTGAAAAAAAAAAAACTTTTGCTTTAATTCGTCTCGCAGTGTTTATTTGAATTGAACCACAGGCAGTGGGGATTAGTTTTATTTTCAGACATATTAAAGGGCATTTTCTATCACAGATTATGGCTTTTTTATCAGTTACATTTTTAAGAAAACAATGTTGTTCACATTCCAAGACATTTCATTGTTCATGTCATCGTTGATCGCCTCTGGCAATTTAAAAAAATGTTTTTTGCTCATTAGTATCTTTAATTCTTCCACATTATTTTCTCTTCTGTATCGCTTCCTGTTTACCTTCCACATTATGTTTCATTTGTCCATATTTACATGCAGTACATACACACATTGAACTATCACTATAAAAAATGTATATCAATCTGTGGCAGCGGGGGCGTGGTCAAGCGTCGGTCTGTGAATGGAGGGCGGAGTCAGGGAAGGTAATTGGCAGAATCACTGCACCTGATGGGAATTAACCTGTGTTGGTGTGTCTCCCCCAGTGACCGCGCCCTGTAAGAGGAAGGGAGCTCTCTCCCCAACCAGAGTGCTTGTGATTGGGAGAGTATAAAGTAGAAGCTGAAAAGCTAAAATAAAGAGTTTATGAGAACTCAGTTCTGGCCTGCCGTGCTTCTGTGCTCCACCCACCTTAAACGATTTCTACAGTGGTGCTGAAACCCGGGATGCCAGAACTGAGTTCTCATAAACTCTTTTTATTTTAGCTTTTCAGCTTCTACTGTGGGGCGGCACGGTGGTGTAGTGGTTAGCGCTGTCGCCTCACAGCAAGAAGATCTGGGTTCAAGCCCCATGGGCGGCGAGGGCCTTTCTGTGCGGAGTTTGCATGTTCTCCCCGTGTCCGCGTGGGTTTCCTCCGGGTGCTCCGGTTTCCCCCACAGTCCAAAGACATGCAGGTTAGGTTAACTGGTGACTCTAAATTGACCGTAGGTGTGAATGTGAGTGTGAATGGTTGTCTGTGTCTACTGTATGTGTCAGCCCTGTGATGACCTGGCGACTTGTCCAGGGTGTACCCCGCCTTAGACTTCTTTATTGTCCATTAAACTTGCATGAAATGGAAATTTCTCTTTAGTAGTGGCATAAAAGACACACAGAGACAAACACACATCACAGTCAGCATAATACTCAATAAATAAATAAATGGGGAAGAAAAAGTGTTCTTAAGGAACAGTTACTCTGTCCATTTCACTCAGTTAAATATTAAAAAGTTAAAAGATATTAAAAGATGTAAAAACACCATATTAATACTAAACACTTTTAAGATGCACAACCTAACTTACTATAATATGTCACTATCGCTTAGGCAATTCTTTGTTGAGAATGGTCACAGCTGATGGAATAAATGACCGCTTGTAACCATTCTTCCTAGTCATTGGGACTTTAAGTCTCCGTCCTGATGGCAGCATCTGGAAAGCACAGTGTAGAGGGTGAGTGGGGTCCTGGTAGACTTGACATGCTTTTTTTGTTAGAGCCTGTGTGTATAGATGTGAAAGTTGCAATTGTTTGTGTCCAATAATTTTTCCAGCCTGGTTGACGATCTGTGCCAGTGTGTTTTTTTGTTTGACAGAGAGGTGCCCATACCATGACATGATGTTAAATGTCAGCACACTCTCTGTCAGTGATTTGTAGACCATGGTCATTGTCCGCTGACTGGTGTTCAGGTTCCTGAGTTTCCTCAGAAGAGCCAGGGGCTGTCTCCCTTTTTTGAATGTATAGTCCACATGTTCTTGAAATTGTAACTGACTGTCTATTATTGTTCCAAGGTATTTGAAATGAGTGACCTGCTGCACTTCCTGACCCTTCATGCTGATTGGCCTGAAGGTGTGCCCAGAATCTTTGTTGCCTCCCTTCTTGCTGCTTCCCAGCCACATCTCCTTGGTCTTGGTGACGTTGAGATCCAGGAAGCTGCTATCAAACCATGCAGCCAGGGTGTTGATGTACTGCAGGTAGGGGGAGCTGTCTGTGTCCCGCAGGCAAGCAATTAGGGCCATGTCATCTGCATACCTGATGAGGGAGAGGTCATCACTGTTGCATTGTATCTTGTTTGTGTATATGGAGAAGAGCAGGGGTGATAATACACATCCTTGAGGAACACCGGTGTTGAGGACTAGAGAGTCAGAGAGGCAGTTGTTAATACACACACGCTGGGGCCGGTTTCTCAGAAAATCCCTGATGAGAAGGACTAGGCCACTACTGACTTTCAGTTCACAAAGGCGCTGTAAGAGGAGGTGTGGCTGCACAGTATTAAAAGCTGAGGAGAAATCCATGAAGAGAATGCGGGCATGAGTTTTTGGTTTATCCAGGTGACTATGTATGTTGTATAGGAGGGCGAGTGTGGCGTCCTCCACCCCTCTGTTGGTACGATAGGCAAATTGCATAGGATCCAGTGATCCTGCTACCTGACGGGTCAGATCATTGCGAATTAGACGCTCCATGCATTTGCTGAGGATGGGTGTGAGAGCAATGGGTCTGAAGTCGTTATTTGTTTTAGCATGGGGAGTTTTAAGTACAGGGATGATAGTCACTGTCTTCCAAGCTTGAGGATAGAAGTTGCAGTCCAGGAACAGCTGGAATACTTTGGTGATAATTGGACCTAGTTGGGCCGCACATTCCTTTAACACCCTCCCCTTGAGTCCATCTGGGCCTGGGGCTTTGTGAGGGTTAAGCCTCTGGAGTATGGAAGTTACTGTGTGTTCTTGAATAATCATTGGGTCAGAGGTCAGACCAGTGCAGACAGCGTCACACTCTTTTTGAAAATCATGTATATCGAATCTAGAATAGAATCTGTTTAGATTGTTTGCTAGCTGGACAGGGTCCTCGTCACACTGGCAGATGTTTTTTTTCTCCCTACCCATCATTTTATTCAACCCTCTCCATGCATCTCTAGCATTACCAGTCCTCAGTTTTCCTTCAACCTTATCCTTGTAATCCAATTGGGCCTTTTTTATTAGCCGTCTGACTTCCTTGGTCAGTTCTTTTGTTTCTTCTAGGTTACCCTCCATGAAGGCTATTTTCTTCAGATTTAAATGGTGTTTCAGTTCTTTACTGACCCATGGTTTATTATTGGAATAGATTTTGATTTCTTTTGTTCCAACTACTGAGTCCACACAAAAATTAATATAACTGGTTATAGTGTCAATTAAAAGTTCATTATTGTTCTCACAGTCATTAAAAAACAGTTCCCATTCTGTTGCCTCAAAACAACCCCTCAGTGTGTCTACCGAGCTCTCTGTCCAGGCCTGACAATGAATTACAATGGGTTTGATCCTCTTTAGTGACTGACGGTACTATGGAAGAAGGTGAATGACGTTGTGATCTGACAGCCCCAGAGGGGGGGCGGGACCGGGAAGCGTAGGCACCTTCCACATTCCCACAACATTTATCGAGTGTTTTGTTCAGTCTTGTCGTACATGTGACATATTGTTCCAAATTAGGCAAATGTGGGAAGACATCACATTTACTAAAGTCCCCTAAGAGGAAAACAGGGTCGTCACCTGAGTGGCACAGCGCTTTGTTATCACTGGCGGCTATGCTGTCTGCCACAAGATTGAAATCTGGACCAGGCACATACACCAGGATGACTGTTATCTGGCCAAATTCTCGGGGCAGATAATGCGGTCTAAATGAAACAGTCATTAGTTCATAATGGGCAGTACATTTAGTGTCACGTACCGTGATGTTTGTTGCCCAGCTGGAGTTTATGAACATACACAATCCGCCTCCGATGCGCTTTCCTGTCTGTGTTGTGTCCCGATCATAGCGAACTAGAGAATATCCATCCAAACTTATGTTGTTAATATCGTCGTTCAGCCATGTTTCAGTTAGACATATCAGGTTGGCTTGTCTAAAGTCCCTGTCAAACTTTATGAGCGCAGCAAGTTCATGCATTTTATTCTGAAGTGAGTGCACATTGGAAAGAGTTACTGTCGGGAGAGGGAAGCGACTTCCCCTCTGTTTGATCCTGTTCCGAATCCCGCCTCTTGATCCTCTTTTCTTTCTCTTCTTTTTGCTCCATCCATAGTAAATTATCCCAGGAGGGCTGAAGAGGAGTTTTGGTGGTTCATTGAAGCAATATCGGAGATTCAGTAGATCCTCCCGGGTGTAATGAAAGTTGGGCACCTGACAGTGCACTGGAGTTTCTCTTCCGTATGCGCGTACAGTGTCCCAGATTATTATTAATATCCAAGTCAGTGTTGCGATCTTGATCAGCATACTGTCCGGCATGATTCCTACGTATTATCACCTGGCTTCATTTTACAAACTTACTACAGAAAATAAACAGACAAAGACAAACTCACCACACGCCACTACCTTTCGCCCGTAGTCAGCTGGGATGGGCTCCAACTTGCCTGCGACCCTGTAGAACAGGATAAAGCGGCTAGAGATAATGAGATGAGATGAGCTTCTACTGTACACTCTCCCAGTCACAAGTGTTCTGGTTGGGGAGAGAGCTCCCTTCCTCTGCTCTCCCTCTCCTCTAATAGGGCACGGTCACTGGGAAACACACAAACACAGGTGCAGTGATTCTGCCACTTACCTTCCCTGATTCCGCCCTCCATTCACAGACTGACGCTTGACCATGCACCCACTGCCACACAATCTTTAATAAATATAAAACAATTCTCAGCAAACTGCTGTGGGGAAAGTAAAAAACCCTTTGGGACATGCTTCAGGATCATCTTCAGGGTGGTTATAGTAACTCTGTGTCAGGAAATCAGACTGCAGAAGGATGCAAATGCAGCTAGAAGTTTACTAAACACAGGCAGGCAAATCCAAAATGTAATATCAGAAGAGCAAAACTACTTCTTCTGTTGGCTGCTCCCGATTAGGGGTCGCCACAGCAGGTCTTTCGTCTCCATTGCTCCCTGTCTTCTGCATCCTTCTCTACCACACCTGCCACTTTCATGGCCGATCTCACCACATCCATGTATCTCCTCTTTGGCCTTCCTTGTTTTCGTGTGCCTGGCAGCTCCATCCTCAACATTCTCCTTCCCACATGCTCTGCATCTCTTCTCAGGATGTGCCCATACCATCTCAGTCTCATCTCTCTTAACTTAATTCCCAAGCTCTCCACATGTGCTGTCCCTCTGATGTACTCGTTCCTTATCCTGTCCAACCTCGTCACTCCCATCGCAAACCTTAACATCCTCAACTACGCCACCTCCAACTTTGCCTCCTGTCTCTTTGTTAAAGGTACGGTCTCCAATCCATACATCACAGCTGGTCTCACTACTGTCTTATACATCTTACCTTTCACTTTTGCTGGGACTTTCCTATCACAAATGACTCCCGAAATCCTTCTCCAACTGCTCCACCCTGCCTGCACTCTCTTTCTCACCTCACTATTGCAGCCCCCATTTTCCTGCAGAGTTGACCCCAGGTACTTGAATTCGCCAACTTTCTTTACATCTACTTCTTGCATCTTCACTACACTCTCATCCCCATTCTCATTGATGCACATGTATTCTGTTTTGCACCTGCTCACCTTCATTCCTCTTCATTCCAATGCATACCTCCATCTCTCCAAATCTAACTCAACCTCCTTTCTACTTTCACCACATATCACAATATCATCCGCAAACATCATGTTCCATGTTGACTCTTGCCTCACTTCATCCATCAAGCTATCCATCATTATGGCAAACAAAAAAGGACTCAAAGCAGATCCTTGATGAAGTCCCACCTTCACCTTCAACCATTCAGTTGTTCCAACTGCACACCTCACTGCTGTTTCACTGTTCTCATACATGTCTTGCACCACAATAATATACTTCTCATTCACTCCACTCTTTCTCATACAATACCATAACTCATCTCTCGGCACTCTATCGTATGCCTTCTCCTGGTCTACAAACACACACTGTAGCTTTCTCTGGCCTTCTCTGTATTTCTCCATTAACATTCTTAAAGCAAAAATTGCATCCGACGTGCTCTTCCTTGGCATAAACCCGTACTGCTGTTCACAGATTGCTACCTCTCATCTCAATCTCACCTCCAATACCCTTTCCCATAGCTTCATGGTGTGGCTCATCAATTTTATTCCTCTGTAATTACTGCAGCTCTGTACATCTCCCTTATTCTTGTATATTGGGACTAGCACACTTTTTTTCTCCATTCATTTGGCATTTTCTCATTCTCTAGGATCTTATTAAACAAGCTCATTAGAAACTCCACAGCCATCTCACCCAAACATCTCCAAGCCTCAATCGGGATGCCATCTGGTCCGACTGCTTTCCCAGTCTTCATTCTTTTCATGGCTGCCCTCACCTCATCCTTACTAACCAACTCTGCTTCCTGATTTGCTGTCTCCAATGAATCTGACCTTTTCTCTCTTGGATTCTCCTCATTTAATAAGTCCTCAAAGTACTCTTTCCACCTTCTTAATACACTCTCTTTGTCAGCACATTTCCATTTCCATCTTTCATCACTCTTACCTGCTGTACATTCCTCGCTTCCCTCTTTCTCCTACTAGCTAGTCTGTACAGGTCTTTCTCTCCTTCTTTGGTCTCCAGTCTTTCATACAACTCCTGGTATGCATCTGCTTTCGCCTTTGCGACCGCTCTTTTTGCCTTCTGTCTCGTCTCTCTGTATAACCGCCTGCTTTTCTTGTCTCTCTGCTTGTCCTAATTCTTCTTTGCTAGCCTCTTCTCTTTTATAATTTTCTGCACTTCTTTGTTCCACCACCATGTCTCCTCATCTTCCTTCCTCCTTCCCGATGACCACCCTAGCACCTTCCTTGCTGCCTCTCTTACGAGTACAGCAGTAGTATTCCAATATTCCGGCAGACTTCCATGACCACTCAATGCTCGTCTCATTTCTTCCCTAAACTCCTGATGTTCAACCTCTTTTAGTTTCCACCACTTAATCTTCGGCTCCACTATTTCACGCTTCCTCTTTTTCACTTTCAAGCTCATCCTGCACACGACCACTTGATGTTGTCTAGCTACACTCTCCCCTGCCATCACTTTACTGTCTCCAATTTCCTTCAGGTTACCCCTTCTGCAGAGTATGTAGTCCACCTGTGTAGATCTTCCACCACTCTTAAACGTCACCCTGTGCTGCTCTTTCTTCTCAAAGTATGTATTGACTATTGCCAAATACATCCTCTTTGAAAAATCAACCACCATTTGCCCTTCCACATTTCTCTCTCTTACACCATATCTGCCCATCACATCCTCATCACCTCTGTTTCCCTCGCCAACATGTCTGTTGAAATCTGCTCCTATCAGCACCAGTGGCGGCTGTTAGTCTTTCGAACAGGGGAGGCTGGTCAGTTACGATATTTCCAGATTTTAAAAGAAAAAAACACATCAATTTTGCCCATACTCTTGCCTCTGATCTGGCTGATTGTTGGCAGCGTCACAAACTGTGAAATAACAGGTTCTTTTGGCCCATTAGCCTACTGTCCAATATACATGATGGTGGTGTTGGGGGGGGTATATTTTAACATTTTATATTTTAAAATTGTGGCATGTTGTTTAAAAATTGATCATTATTGAAAGCAGCTCTTTGTCAGGAACCTCAGCAGTAACAGCAGAGTGTTCTGGAATAGGCACAAGCACTGATCTTGGGGAGCCAAACATAGAGCTGGGTGCCACACATTTCATTCAATGACACTTTCCCTATATTTTACTTATTTTGACTGAGAAATGTTTTATTGACAATTTTGATAACCCTTCACTTTTAATCCAGGTCTGTAGTGTGAAATATTCTCGGCTGTGTTTTTGTTTAAAAATGTTTTCCAAATTGTAGCTGTGTTTAATTCATATCCAGAAAAATATATATTCCAATATAATATACTCAGCATAAACATTTTAAATAGATTCTATATTTTTGGTCCATCCATGACATATTACTAAAGTAGCCTATTTACTGTTGTTGATGTGGGTCACTTGCTGTTAGCCAATTCACTTTCTCGTACCAGGAGAGCTGAAAGGAACGAGTATTATTCCCTACCTTTTTCACCAAGTCAATTTGAGGCGTTGGTCTACCCTGCTCTTTAATTTTAATTTTTTCCTCGAAAGGAAGACTGGCAAATGGCTTTGCCAAAATTAAATCAGCAATGCTTGGCATCCGTGCGCAGCTTTCTTGCTAGCTGACTAGCCCCCTCAAGTTCAAGTTCAGTCACTCAAATAAACGAAATTTCTGGAACTAAGATAGCAAACTTGACAACACTATATTTACACTTTATTTACAATGACAATATATACAAACTAAAAAAGCTGGTAGAAACCGTATGTAATGAATGAAATCGCAATGTAAGCTGATCTCTTACAATACACCACAGCACTTGCGAATCCGCATGGGACTGAACTGAAATTCACCGCTGCCTGTCTATAGTTGAAACGAACTGTCCATCAAAGAAAATATCTGGCCGCTTTCACCAATCACCAGTCTCCTCGCGGAAACTGCCATGTCCCTCCCACTGTGAGGCTGGGAATCCGTGGGCGGGCATTTTCACAGTATTTGTCCAATAATCATCTTGCATTTTGATATTGAAAAGCACATAGCTCCCAAATGCCATTGAAGTGCACTGAGGCTGGGCTGCATCGCACTGGCACGAGGGGGAAAAACTCACGCACACATTAGGCGAACTGGGGAAAGTTATAACGGAATGATTTCGCACTGTAGTTGGGTTGAGCACATATATTTCTATGATTCTGGATCTGAAATAGCAATGTTATAAGGTCGGCTATAACATAAACCTAGCGCAATTCATCCTACACGATGTTCGTCATTTTTAGAGGAGGCTGAGCCTCCCTCGTTGTCTTAGAGCAATTGCCTGTGATCAGAACGCGCTCCTCCCTTGGTATACTTTCTACCACTTCATCCATCTTTTCCCAGAAAGACTCTCTTCATTCTCACATCCAACCTGTGGGGTGTACGCACACACAATATTGATTACCACTCCTTGAATCTCCAACTTCATGCCTTTCACTCTATCTGACACCCTCTTCACATCAGTCACACTTTTGATCAACTCTCCCCTCAAAACAATACCAACACCATTTCTCTTTCCATCGACTCCATCATAAAACAACTTGCATCCATCTCCAATGTTCTTGGCCTTGCTTCCTTTCCACCTCGTCTCCTGCACACACAAAATATCCAACTTCCTTCTTTCCATCATAACTGCTAACTCTCTCGCTTTGCCAATGTTCCCACATTCAGTGTTCCTACCCTCAATTCTAAGCTCCTTCCCTTCCATCTTTCATGCTCTCTCCTAACACGCCTCCACCCTCTCTTTCTCCTTCTCCGTTTTGGTGCAACAGTAGCACACTTTCCACCAGCACCCTGTTGACCAACAGTACCAGAGGCAGTTGTTGTTAACCCGGGCCCCAACCGATCTGGTATGGTATTTCTCTTTTTATTCTGCATGTTAGATTTGGCATGGATCTACGCCGGATGCCCTTCCTGATGCAACCCTCTCCAATTTATCCAGGCTTGGGACCGGCACCAAGAGTACCCTTATGCACCCCCAGTGGCTGGATTAATTTCAGAAGAGCAAAACAAAACCATAAATCTAATCAAAGTCAAAGACAAGAACACTGAGTGAATACTGAGAAATGTCCTTGATCTGTCAGTGAACTGATAGTGTGTGTGATGGTAATTGAGTCCAGCTGAGCACGGGCGCAGATAGAGGGGGGGACGGGGGGGACTCGTCCCACCCAGATTTAAATTCACCTCGTTCGGTCCCCCCCACTTATAGGGAGGAAAAAACGTCTATGCTGTCTTTCTTTGCATAAGGCAAACCTCACGGAAAAATCAAAAGACTAATTACCATTCGGTTTATTGAGGTGCACAGCAGTGCATACATAGTTGCAACAACTCACATAAAACAAAGACTGATATTCGGTTGGTTGAGCTGCGCAGACTGCACAGGTTGCGAGCTCGAGCTTGGTTGCTATGGAAACCCACAACAAGTTTGACAGGCATATCAGGGTTGGGGTTGGTTTGCTGGCAGCTTTGTCCCCCCCAGTTTTTTGTCCCCCCCAGTTCAAAAAACGTATCTGCGCCCCTGCAGCTGAGTGCAATCAGTCATTGGGTGACTGTGAAAGTAAAAGTGAGTGCGGTTGCTGGGAGTCGTAGTCCATGGCGGCCATGTTTGTAGGCCACATTGTGTTCTGGGAAGTGAAGTTCTGAGTGGATTCCAGTGCAGACGTGACACTCTGCTTCATTACTGATTATTTTACTGATAACAGAACCACACACAGAGATTTATTCCTCAATTACTAATCAGAAAGTGTCAGCTCTTTATCAGATATGAAGTTGGCTGGACGCTGTTATAATGGAACACATGGGTCTAGATTGGTTCAACACTTCAATGCATTCAAGTATTTACTTTAAAAGTGTTTATCATTATAACATATCAAAGTTTCAAAAAGTGTTAAAATATATTTGGCTAATTTACTCTTCTACTGGATATTTTTGTTGGTTGTATTTACTTCAAAAACGCACCTTTACAATGTGTTTATATTTGAGTTAAACTGCCCCACCTGCTGGCCATTGATATTACTGCTACAGGCTGCATCTTGGTGTGAGGAAAGAGATGTGACAATTGGCCTCCATCAATTAAACCCAGACAGACAAGTGATAATTAAAGGAGAAACCTATATAAAGGGTGTTACAGTACTAAGGTTTTAAACCACCACGAGCCACGAGAACAGATTCAGCATCAATACACCTTGGCATCGATTCTACACGTCTCTGGAAGTATAATACTGGAGCGGTGAACGCCGTTCTTTAATCAGTTGGTGTTGTGATGATGGTGGTGAAGAGCACTGAATAAATGTCAATCCAAAATCGCTCACAGAAATGAGATCCTTTGATTTATATCATTTTCATTTCATGATCCTCATCAAACCATTCAGTGAGTCCTCTTGCCCTGTGGGTGGGGGCGGAGTCACCCCAGAACTGACCACACCCATTATATGATAAAGGAGATCAGTCAGAAGGACTTTGTGTTGATTTGAGGGCGTTTCTTAGACCATGGGCACTTTCATGTCCTTTGATCATATTTTATTTAAAAAAAGGAAATTTCACACTTTCATAGTTATCTTTACAATGAAAGTGCTTTAGGAAATTTTTACCGGTAGGCTACGATGACTTTCACCTTTTTCAACATCGTTATAGATGCAAATATTGCTGTTTTGCGCCTGTCCCACACCCAGACTTCTCATCTTCAATAATGAAAATGAAGTGTAAAAAAATGATTTATCTAAATTTTTAAAATGTTCCTGAATAAAGTATCAGTAAAATAATCAAAACATAATTGAGGTATTTAAGGTCAAACAACTATTTATTTTATATCCCAAATGTAGTTGTTCCACAGTATTCTTCCCACTCCTTTTTCGAACAATGTGCGGTGTTTTGTAATGTCTTAGCTCTTTATGTTATTTTATTCATTTTTTTTGTCAATTTCTCATTTTCTTTCTTTTGTATGTACAAATTGTTACATACTTTTTTTATACATGTTCGAAATAAAAATAAATTCATTCATTCATTGCTGTAATTTCCACTACAATAGAATAGAACAACACTATAATATCCCTTTAAAAAATTTGTATGAAAGATTGTTTGGGTAGTTTCTATGGAGATGAACACTGACATCATAGCACATGTCTGATATGGAGGAGATTTTGAATTTCTTTACACGCTTTTGAAGAAAACTCAAGGTAAATATTGCATGAAATGAAAATATTTTTATTGTATGTAATTTCCAAACATGCCATAACATCAATGGAGTTTGTAAATAAGTCGATTTTTTTAATGTACATAGATGTATTTTGCATGCATGAAATGCTAGATACCATCTCATCTCATCTCATTATCTGTAGCCGCTTTATCCTGTTCGACAGGGTCGCAGGCAAGCTGGAGCCTATCCCAGCTGACTACGGGTGAAAGGCGGGGTACACCCTGGACAAGTCGCCAGGTCATCACAGGGCTGACACATAGACACAGACAACCATTCACACTCACATTCACACCTACGGTCAATTTAGAGTCACCAGTTAACCTAACCTGCATGTCTTTGGACTGTGGGGGAAACCGGAGCACCCGTGAGGCTACATATGTGTGATTTATTTATAAAAATATACAATGTTAATGTATTTATTCAAATGTATATTTGTTGAAATGCATTTTCATCTGTTTTTAAGATGCCATGGAAGTCTATAGCAGAAAGGTCCCAGGGACAGAATAAAAAAAGACCCTGAAGAGTGACTGAAAAGATACAGGAAGAGATATCTGAGAAAAAAAAAAAAAAAGAAGGGTTGTAAAGCCAATTCCAGAATTATCAAAGAGAGAGCAATACTAAAGAAGGAGACAGGGGAGAATCAATATAAACAAAAATATCAGGACAAGATGAAGAAAGCTCTTAAGGTGCAGGCCTACCTTGCTACCACTACACCACCAAACTCTCCAGATTCGGTGCAACCAGAACATGATGCCTCTCCACCTCCCACACCACCCTCAGTATCACCCTCTGCCCAACCTTCAACTCAAAAACAAAGGGGAAGGAAAAAGGTTTTAAGAAACCGTTCAAAAGTGTATGCAGCATTGTATGAAAGCAATGTTAAGCTTGAGAAAGCTCTGCAGAAGGCCGAGAAGTACCGCAAACGGTACGATCGATTCATGAAAAAAGTGAGGCAGGCTGACTCGCCGAATGCCAAGTCTAAAAAGCAGCTGGCAACAGCACCACACACACTCAGGAGAACTTTGTCCTCATCCCTGAGCCCATACCAGTGACAAAGCGCCACAAGGAGATTAAGACGGCAGTATGGAAAGCATGGGCGTAAAAATGCATATGGACGGTATGGACGCGTCCATACCAATATTCAGCTGAGTTTAAAATGTCCATACCATTTTTGAATGGAGAAGCCGCGATGCAGGAAACGCTGAATAAAAACACCAAACGCGGCATCGCTTCCAGCTGATTTTCAGTTGTGAACAGACCTCTCAAAGACGGCTGACTATAGACCCCTTCGCATGTTTGTAAACAAACCGACCGTTGCCAGGATGCGCGTGCAGCCTGGACCCTGAAACAATGGCGCTGCCCATAGACCGGCATTATGAGCTGTCAGATTATGCCAAACAATTGTCGTTACAAGATCGAGAATGCTACATAAATAAGTTAACTCTAACAAGTGGACATCGCCTACCGGATCCGCATTTAATTAAAAAGAGTGGACGGACGATGTTAGTAAGTTCCCTGGTATACAATGGCCAGATATATACTCGTACCTTATTGACAAGACTTCAGTGTACACCCACGAAACACTTCGTGCCTACAAGTCTTTAGACGCATATGATTATGTTATGTGCGGGCATGTACAACTTGATTAACAATGGGACATTCATATTCATTTTGTTTTAATCAAATTATGCCAGTGATGTGATGGCAATGTGGCTTTAGCTACAACAGCAAATACCAACACTAAACAGCAATTTGCAGGAGGTGATGGCATGAAAGGAATGATAGTGTAAAGAGTGCAGCTAAGAGAAATCAGAGCTGCGTAAAAAGCGAGAGGCAGAGAGCAGAAATGAAACTGAACGGGGCGGGAGCTAGGTTAGAGCAGTCAACGTAAGTTGGCATTTAGAGTGAGGGCACACAATTTTACCTTTCCGTCCTTGCTTTAAAATTGTGATTTTCGGCATACACAAATAATGATGGCACAAAATCTGGACTGCTTGAGTCAAGCGAGACCTCTCCTACAAACACAATTGCATGCAAAGCTAAGTTAACATGCTAACAATATTCATTACATTGTGTAACTATGACCCAGCTAATCAGACAAACGTTGCCAAAGTATTTTGCTACATCAATAAACGAAGACTAGAAAGAATAAAAAAGAAAGATTTAATAAATAGCCTGATCTTACCTGTGATGAAGTGGGCGCTGCAAACCCGCGCATTTTTGATGGTGCTTTCATCCCAGTCTACACATTTGATGGCTTGTAGTCATAGACGTCAGCGATTTTTTTGGAATGGGTGAGATCCTGCTGGAATTCTGTACATTTTAACCCCATCACTGCTATGATTCTGACACCCGACAACACAACAACTAGGCATCGCTGAATCTTTTTTGGGTCCAGGCTGCGCGCGAAATTTCCGCTTACATATGAATGACGTTTACTGCGAAGGGGTCTATTGGTGGGGACAGCAGGTAAAACAGCTTTATGAAGTTTTGATTGGCCCACCTCCCGTTGCCTTGACGTTGCTATGGTTTTTGATTGGCCCACCTCCCGTTGCCTTGACGTTGCTATGGTTTTTGATTGGCCCACCTCCCGTTGCCTTGACGTTGCTATGGTTTTTGATTGGCCCACCTCCCGTTGCCTTGACGTTGCTATGGTTTTTTGTTGTCATTGGCTGTAAGCAGTAGCAAGCGGTAAAATCAGCATCCAGCTCGCTGCTACAGCAAAACAGCACACAGGCAGTGATGTCGGGCAATAAAAGAAAACGTAAGGAGGACATAAGACATTATTTTACCCAGTCAACGGTAAGCTATTCAAAACAAAATAGCCTTGTTAGAGAACCTCTTCAGACAGTGACGGTTTCTTCTGCCAAGCGCTCGACTCCAATTGTCTAGCTTCTGCCTCAGAAGGCAAAAACACCTTAAAACACCTTAACATCTAGCAGTTGTATACACCGTCTCTCTCTCTCTCACACACACACTAATAAATGCTTGTAGGTAATGCTAAATGTTTACTTATATTTACTTTTTTCTTGCTCATTGTTTGCATGTATATGCATATGTATATATGCATGTGTATATCCCAGATAGCAAAAGGGCGTTGATTCGACGGGGAATCATCGGCATGTTCTTCGACCATACGCCGTCGAATCATCGTGGATCACCAGCGTTGATTCAACACCGCTTTGCTCATACGAGTTTGCATTGAAACGATGTTGAAAAGTGGATGGTGGCCGACAGAGAATAGACCCCCTTTCACCCTTTATTCAACTACGGATTTCGGTCGATTTATAGTTTAATTTTCGGCGATGATTCATCCAACTTTACTTCCTGTTTTATGTACAACAGGAAGGCTACAAATTAAGCAAAACAGGCTAAATTAAACTAGCTAACAATAAAGCATCGGGGCTCTTGCCTAGGATGAACACACACATGCATACTTCAACCATGAAAGTGAAACTTAATTTATATCAATGTGCGTAGGCTACGTCCTGTTTAATGTACAACAGGATATAAAAATGCATGCAACAATGCACCTCTCCTAATGTTTGTCAAGCTATCTAATGAGGCATAACTTTTAACATTTATAAGGAACAGAACACACTTGAACAAGTTCTTAGAAACATTTTATGATTTATTTATAATTTATAATTGTGGCCTATTCCTCCTGCGGTGCAGACACCTGTACATGGAAACAGAAAAACATAACCAAAATTAATTTGATGCAGCATTGATAAAGAAAGTCAGCAGTATGGGTTTCTAAATGCGGTATAGAGCTACCGGTTATAACCACGGGCTATATACTCGATTGCTTTGTTTTCACTCCATCAAGACAACTACTTTGACTAGTTTTCGACTAAATAATGCATCTGCATGTTTATTGTATTAGTTGAGGGAATATAAGCAATTTCGTTCGTGGTACCTCAAACAAAGTGGTCACTACAGAAGCGTTGGTAGCCTGGATAATCTTTAAAGTTCATGGCCGCGAGGCGCGACCCATGGCTACACAAAAGAACAGGTCAGCTCAAAACCTAGGCCTACATGCTCGATTTAAACGCTAAGTTTTCACTCCAACGCTAAGTTTTCACTCCAACAAGACACTTCGACTCGTTTTTCGATTGAATAATGCATCTGCATTGTTGTTGTTTCAAATGGATACTAGTTGAGGGAAATTTCTCCAACGCGTGATATGACTGAAGTTCATCATAACTTCTTAAACTGCTTGAAATTGTATTCGAAATTCCCTTTATTAATAGTGACTGAATAATGGTACGTACCAGATGTCCAGGGATGAATGAAAATGTAGCATGGTCCAGTGTTTTTCTCAATGTTGTTTCAATGGTCCAAGCGTAACAGCAGGCCGATCCACAAGAGAGTCGCGATCCAACCGAGTGGTGTGGGAGTTTCACGTGCACCCAGGTATATAACGGAAATGATGTCATCCAGTAAACAGCAGTGGTAATTGCACTGCATTATGGGACAGCGTGGGACATCCAACGACATATCGCTATGTATACGTACTGGCCCTTTTTTATATCATGCCTTGAAATGAAAGTCAATACAACAGAGAAAGTATGAAAGTAACACCAGGATAAGTTGTAACACCACCATTCCCACCAGTTAGGTATAAGATGCAGGTTTTGTAACACTTTCAATCTTCTTAGAATTAATTTATGATCATCTTGGAAAGTTAAGTTATTTGCAAAAAAACTTTCAAAGATAGAAGGTCAAATCCATTGCTGAGTTAAGAAAGTAAACTGGTTTTTGTTCTTTTTTTATCATTTACTTATCATTATCACTTTTACTTATATCATTTACTCGTATCTATGTGTAAGCAGGATAAGACAAACAGTGGCAATTTATATTCTGAACAATTAGTTGCTCATCCTACCAATGTTGAAAACTGCCCGGCAAAAGTGACGATGGTTCAACATCGTATATTCAACCTTCTCTGACGGTCGACAGATCAACCTTTACCCACGGTGATTCAACAGTGATAAATTGACCTTCTCCAGTGGCGGAGAAATCGACGTTTCACGGCGCCGTTTCAGCGTTGATTTTCTGACTTACGACGGAAACCGACCATTCTGACCAAGAATCGGCGCCGTTTCAACGTCCCTCTGCTATCTGGGATGCGTATGTATGTAACCTCTGCAATAAAATGTGAAAATGCAAAAATGTGAAACAATTGTCACTTAACCCTTTCAACTTAATGAATAAACATTTTTGCAAAATGCACTACAACTACCAAAACTCTTCACACTTCTACCACCCATACCTACATTACTTCCAGATTCTGAAATTGCAGTAACTCAAAAGGAAGCACATGATGTTTCAAATGTGTGAAAATAGTAAAAGTTGTGTGAAAATGAAGCAGCAGCACATAATTTTGATTGATCGTGTTGTTGTATTTTGGGTAGGTCATCCACTACAGCGAAATTCACAGCAACTTCAATGTCCACTTTCTCTGTGTGATAATGTATTGCCCGTATACATGCAGATGTTAGCCTAAGTCTAAGTGTACCTGGTGCTAAAAATCAAAATAACACAAAGGAATGGACAACCAATCATTTGTACAGTGTAGGCCACATTTCGTGCGACAACCATGGCGCACTGGGGCGCTTGGCCAAATTATGTCCCCACCAATATCAACACTGTTTTTACGCCCTTGATGGAAAGAAATCTGCAAAATTTGGCCTTGAATTAGATTGTCACGGTTTCTCAGTCTCTCTCTCACTCTTTCTCTCCCCTGTGTTCAGAATACTTTACAGTTCATGTTATATGATAACTGATATGATATAGTTTAAGGTGTCTTTTAAAAGTTATCTTCAGAATAGTGTTCATCTAAGAGACTGATTACAATTTTACAATACCAAACACACACACGCGTGTGCATGCATGCTCAAGATGCTTTACAGTTCATGTTGTAATGCATTGACATGACAAAGGTTTAAGTTGTTTTTTTTTTTTAAAAGTATTCGGAAATTCATAACAGTGTTCATCTAACCAATAAGAATGTTACAATTTTACATTCACAACTTTGTTTGGCTATTTTTGGTTACAGTTGTTTACAGCAAGACTGTACTGTTCATCTTTTTATGGTAAGAGACCAAACAGACTAAATTGATTTGTTTAATGAAATTGTGTGCCTAAGAAGGTTTTGAAATAAATGTCTTGTTTTTTCTATATGGTCCATTCATTGTAATTTCCACAACACCCATTAATTTCCACCGCACCCAGTAATTTCCACCACCCCATACCTTTTTTAAAAAATAGTTACAAAATTCTAATCACTCATTAAAAACTTCTGCATAGTTTATGAGATAATGTTCCACTTAATGTAAAAACACAAATAGTTATTTCCTGAAATGTGTCTAACCATTTCAATATTATATTTCAGGTTGTGGTGGATGTACTGTAAGCTTTGTGTTTGGTCCTCATCACAATTAAATTTACCTAATCCACAAATGTATGGTAATTGCAATATAGGTATAAACTGGTAAAACTATGTGTGAAAGTGGTCTTACACTGTTGAGAAATGATGTATATCATACTATTTTAAAATAAATATCAAATATGTACATGTGATGGAAATTACATTTGTTCAATGCGGGTCGGAAAATATGTAAAAAAAAAACCACCAATTTGTCTTGTAATGTTAGTGCGTGCTCTTATGGATCATCAAACTCGACTGGTTATACTAACCTATTAGACTGTGACAATTTTGATATGAACACTTTTTTTCCCTCAAGTTCAC
Organism: Neoarius graeffei; assembly: GCF_027579695.1. Lineage (NCBI taxonomy): Eukaryota > Metazoa > Chordata > Actinopteri > Siluriformes > Ariidae > Neoarius > Neoarius graeffei. The sequence goes on along the minus strand of NC_083569.1, from coordinate 121,429,521 downwards.
AAAGCCAAAAGTGCCCATAGTTGAAGAATCGCCCTTGAAATGAGTTTTACCTCTGAGGTGACAAGTGGAGCAAAAATAAATCCCACCAAAATGAAAACAGAACCATCTTTTTTACATTTTTATTATCCGTATACAATACAATTATACAAAACAATCACAATACAACTACACACAAAAAAAAAACAGAATTCAAACACAACACGGAATTTAAATTAAGTGAGAAACCAAAATTAACAGTGAGGAATAATGTGTATATGGAGATGTCCATGTATGTTTGTGTATATAAGGAGTAGTACTGACTTACTGTTGGACCGGGGAGATGGAGGCTAGATTGCAGAGAAGGAGGGTTTCAAAGGAAATGAGTATTATTATCTTTATGTAGGATAATAATAAGAGAAATAAGAATAGGAATAATTTGATTAACTGACTGATTAAACAGATTGCCTGGGCACCCAAGTATGACCACGGTGTCGTCCTGCCCCCGCACAAGATATACCACAATGAGACAGCAGAAGGAAGGCCCTGCGCGCTAACCAGCCCACGGTCCATGGCCCAGGGCCCCCAGCACGACCCACCACACCTCGACTCCAGACCATCACGCAACATGCCATATTTGTCCTATGTAAGAATGTAAATGGCTATATTGTGGGCTTTCTCTAATGTATTACATTAAAAGAAGTGTGCACGCAGGGTGAGTCTCGGCCCAGATTTCCCCCTGCATGCCACAACAACCCTGCGTACTCATAGATATATGCCTCCTCTAAATTGTGTTAGCATTAAAAGAAGTGAGGCATGCAGTGAAACACCTGCAGAGGCATCTGCATGCACGCCTCGCTTGCCCCAGTCTATTTGTTGTTCTTGTTATTGGTAGATGTATGATGTATGCAATCTAATGTGTAGTGCATTTAAAAGAGAATAAGGCGTGCTGTGTATTGCCAGGAAGAGGTATGTGTGTGTGCACAAAGGGTGAGTGCGCGGCGGGGGCCCAGAACCCACGAATACCCCACAGCACCGACCAACACCGGTCCCACATGGCAACCCGACAGGACCGGGCCACCCGAGCCACCCATGGGGCCCAGGCAGAACAGGGATGAGTGAAGTAGAGAGAGGCAGAGAGAAAGAGAAGGTAGGAAAGGAGAGGAATAAATAAATAAGGGAGGGGAGAGGGAGATTGTATATAAGAATAAGGTAATCCTTAGACCCAAGAGTGCTCAAACTAGGAGCAATAATACAACAAAATAAAGAGAAAATACTTCAATTTGTACACATAATTTTATTGCGCATGACAAGCCTGTTTTGAGATCGACTTGCTCTCTCATCAGGTGCAGCAAGAATATCGATACACGGCTGCTTTTATACTCAAAAGGTGTTAGCTAAAATAAACCTACTAGCATGCCGGCATGCGCTGGATAGTTCGTTGTGCTTATTTAGCGTGCCTAGGTGTGGTTTGCATACAATATAATATTTTTATGCGAGGCACAAGTTACAGCGCTTAGTGCTATTATTGTATGCCGGGGCGCGTGCTATAATGTCCCATATATAATGCCAATATATAATTTTCTCCGGATTGCTCCATTCGTCGAGCACTGTTTTATCCGAAGTCACAATGGAGAAGATTAACTTCAACTGTTCCATCAAAAACGTACCGATACCAACCAAGCAAGAATACCTAAAGAGGCTTGTAGAAATGACAGAAAAACTCATTAAGCGAATGCGCTGGCGCGCTTTCCACTTCCTCAACCCATCAACATCGGGGAGATCTAAAGAAACCTACGGCTTTGGCACAAAGGGAACAGCGCCTCAAGTACCGGAATTAGCCGAGTTTGAAGACCGAATGGCGGAGCTCATCCAGAACATCGAATTCAGATCCTCCAAGTTCCAGAAGTGCTTGTCAAAACACATTGATACCATCAACTCAGACACACGCATGTACGTCCCTGCTGGCAAAACCACCAACTTTTACAGGCTACCACTGGACGATTACAAGGCACTCATAAAAAAAGTCTATCGAAAAGGAGTATAAGAAGGCACCTGGAAACCTCGAACAGCAAATTAACACTAAGGCAAAATCCATCGCCAACCACCTCAAATTAGATGACCACATCGAATCTCTAGCACATAAAGACGCCTTTATTACCTTTAATGATCATAAAGGAAACTTTGTCAACAATCCGACATGCCGTCTTATAAACCCCACCAAATCAGAAATAGGCATAATTAGTAAGAAGATCCTGGATAGAATAAACACATAATTAGCAAAACAGGCATCCTTCAATGGAAAAACACAAAGGCCACGCTAGACTGGTTTAATGCCATCCCAAACAAGAACAAGTGTTATTTTACTGCCTTCGATATCGTGAACTTTTATCCATCCATCTCACGAGAGCTCTTAATTAAGGCACTTGACTTTGCGGCTGCGTACACCAACATAAGCGCCGAAGACAAAGAAATAATCTTGCATGCCAAACAATCTTTGCTGTTCAGCAATAACAACGCTTGGATAAAGAGAGACTCCCAAGACTGCTTTGACGTCACAATGGGGTCGTACGACGGGGCAGAAATGTGTGAGCTCGTGGGTACGTTCCTTTTGCATCAACTTCCCCCCAGCGCCCGTGGGCCTGTATAGAGATGATGGCCTCGGCGCTTTTCATGATACGCCACAGCGCATCGAGCGAATAAAGAAGGAAATATGCAAAGTATTTACCAACAACGGCCTGAAAATAACAATAGATGCAAACAAAAAAGTGGTTAATTTTTTGGACGTGACTCTAGATCTTAATAAGCAATCATATGAGCCCTATCCTAAACCTAACAATATCCCACTGTATGTACACAAGGAAAGCAACCACCCCCCTACCATCACCAAGAACATTCCAGTAGGGGAAAACAAATGCCTTAACGAAATATCTTCATCCGCTGAATGCTTTGACAGAGCAGCGCCACAATACCAACATGCCCTTGACAGCAGTGGCTATGGGCACCATCTACGCTTTGATGTGGCCAACGCCCAAAGAATCCGTGCCAGACCAAATGCCTCACCAAAGAGAAGCAGTTCCAGCCTTCACATTAGGTCGGCCAGATATAAGAATAATAATTGGCAAAATATTATTATATTGTAACATCTTCATGACATAAAATGCTCAAAGTGCTTTACATCAGCACATAAAAAATCAATAAGAACACAAGACTAAAAACAGAGCATTAAAACAATAAGTGGTGGATAAAATTTAAAAAGAAAATGGGAAGATTAAAAAGGGATAAAACAGAAAGCTACACCAATAAAGTTGCTTTTTTATTTGAATAGTATGAAAGAAAGCTAAAATAACTGGGCTGCATCTTTAAAATTTTCAGCAGAGGTTATGGGTTAAATTTAGCTTGGCCCGCATAGGATGTTATAAAACTCGAAATGTCCCTTGATAGGAAAAAGGTTCCCCACCCCTGCTGTAACTTGACAAACCAGTACAACAGACATGCTCTTCTGGTTATGAAGCTAAATTTGCAGTCTGGAATATTTAGATGAAATTAGCATCCTGGAACACCACTGACAGACTTTGCTTTTGTTGGATTCAACTAACCTTGGAAAAGGTGGAGCTGCTTTGCAACAATGTTTATTGTTAAAAGCGCTATACAAATAAACTTGACTTGACCTTGGTCACTTCACCTGAAAAGAGAAAGGAGCGGAAGTCCTGGTCAGGCTGAGGAACAAATAACACTGCTCCACACTTCCTACCATTCTTCTCCGGAATGTTCAATCTCTGGACAATATTCTGGATGAACTAAGAACCAGACTGGCCTTTGATCAGGACATTAAAAACTGCAATAACATAATTTTCATGAAGAGATGGCAGGACCCCTTGGTCCCTGTCTTGGCCATTCTACCTGAGGGCTTCTCCATTCATTGTCTGGACAGAAAATGGAGGCTGGTAAGCCAAGCGTGTTGGTGCTTTTATCATGGTCAACAACTGGTGGTGTTTGGAAGGGAGATACTATCTACAGGGTCCTCTCCTGATCTTGAACACCTCAGTCATGTGCAGAAGTTTTCATCTGCCCAGAGAGTTTACAGCGGTGTTTTTCCCCCAACTGTTTAGATCTCTCCCTATAGCCACACCACACAGCATATCCAGTAATTTAGCAAAAGAGTCTTTTTTTGGAAATCTAAAGTCATTTAGCACAAATCTAAAGTCCATCCATCCATTATCTGTAGCCGCTTAGCCTGTTCTACAGGGCTCAGGCAAGCTGGAGCCTATCCCAGCTGACTACGGGCGAAAGGCAGGGTACACCCTGGACAAGTGGCCAGATCATCACAGAGCTGACACATATGCCGCTTTTACACTACCAACGCGGCTGAGTTGGGCTGAGCCGTGCCGTGCTGAGTTGGGCTGAGTCGAGCTGGGCAGGGCTGTTGGAGTTGCATTTCGACTACAACCGTGCTGAACCATGCTGGCTGGAAGTGGGTGGACACATTGGGTGGAGGTAGCAAAAGTGGGTGGATGTCACGTGATGTCGTTAGGCGGTGCAAACAGTGACATCAGTGACCTTTTAAGTGGTAGTCTCATGACCCGGATAGTAAACAATAAACATGGAGGACATGAAGTCGTTAGTGTTGCTGGTCTTGGTGCTGTGGCTTGTTGTCACCGACAACGCCAACAGATACTGGCAAGAGCGTATAGATGAGGCGAGGCGCATAAGGCTTCAGAAATTCTCGTAATTTGTAATTCTTCTTCTTCCAGGTTTACAGTGTTTACAGATCCCAGCGCGCTCGCGGGGCGTGTGTGGGCATGTGAGGACACTCCTCCTCACCAATCAGTGCACAGGGGAGTGTCTGCTCACGCCCCTAGCCCCACTCGGCTCGGTTTGGCTTGCTTCAGCCCCACTCCAAAACTGTGCGAGTTTTGGGTGCTGAGTAGGGCTGAAGCGAGCTGAGTCGTGCTGCTCTGAGGTAGTCGAAACGCGAGCTGTGTCAGGCTGAAGTGAGCTGAAAAAAGGGTAGTGGAAAAGGGCCAATAGACATAAACAACCATTCACACTAACATTCACACCTACGGTCAATTTAGAGCCACCAATTATCCTAACCTGCATGTCTTTGGGCTGTGTGGGGAAACCAGAGTACCCAGAGGAAACCCACGCGGACACAGGGAGAATATGCAAACTCCACACAGGACGGACCCCTTCGGCTGCTAGGCTTGAACTCAGACCCTTCTGTCTGTGAGGCGACAGTGCTAACCACTACACCTCCGTGACACAAATCTAAAGTCATTTAGCACAATTCTAAAATCCTTTCACACAAGTTCTAAGAACATTTAATCTTTCTTTTAAATATCTACTGAGAATGTTTCAAGATGTTTGATGGATTTTAATGGACGTTGTGATGGTAGTTCTCCATGTTTGATGGAGTGTGTATGTTAGTCATAGAAAGGCCATTTCCATAACACCAAAAAGGAGGACACTTTGCAAAATTCAGTGATGCCAACACAAAACAGAAAAATAATACCAAACCCATAACACATAATCAGACTCTGGTGCACTTACCATGAATGATGCTTATTTTTGATACTTTTGGCCTTTCCTGTCACCCATTTTGCTATAAATAAGTCAGTGTAGATCTCTCGGGCCACTTGGATAAACTTTACAAAGCTGCGTAGCAGAGATTGTCATTTTTAGGCAATGAAGCGTCACAGAAAAATTATGAAAGTGAAGGGGCACCTGCGCTCGGACTGTTGTTTTTGTGCTTGTCTGTGCAGCATGTCGCTCAATTGCGCCTTTCCCTTTGCTGCTTACAGCCACATCACAACGACACAAATTACAGTGAGTCATCCTTTCTGCTTTTTTGCGATGAATTGATGATCTTCATTAAACTGGGGCTGGAGCTGGCCAAACCATCTCTGACCTGGTCTGATTTGGCCTCAAGTCACATGGCTAATTTGTTTACATTCAGCTATTGACCAATGACATTTCAAATATTTATTTGACACCGTCATCAAAAGAGTTATGTCAAAAGTCTTAATGGAGTGTATTGTTAGGCAAAAGCTATGTATTAATACCATTACTCAGTTATTTTTTGTGAAAGTATAAAATTGACTGGATCTCAAAAGGAGGACACATGAGCATCCAGCTCAAAGCTGCGTCAGTAGATGGATATGTTATTTCATAATGTATGAGTCATAGCATAGCAGAAGACAATGATTTATCACACAATTAACAGTGTGAATGCATGGGAGTAGGAGGGATTTAACACATTTCAATAATTTGTCCCTTTTAGGAGCAAATCTTTCACTGGGTACTGGGGACAAAACAAAATTATCAAAATAAAAGCTCCCCATATAAATCCGATTGGATTGGAAAAGTGAATTTCTTCATCTATCCCACTGCTGTTACAACAACAGTTCTGTCAGGACCATTTTCATCAAGGAACTTTATTTCCATTGCAATATTTGCAGCAAATTGGATTTGGCAGATGCCTCTGTTCTGGGACCTCCCTGCCCTTCCATGTACCTGCATGGAATGGCTAAAGCAGTGAGGGTGGCACAGAAACAGAAAGGCGAAGAAACAGAAAGGCCATCCAGAGTTACTGTGGAATCAGAAAACTTACTTCTAGCTGCATGTGGTCCGAGTACAAGTACTTCAGTCTTGTCAGAGATAAGCAGAAGGAAGTTAATAAGCATCCAGTGTCTAATGTCCTTTACACATTCCTCAATTCTATTAAGCTGGTGTAAATATGAGCATAACTGCTATGCCACAGCTTTTTCAAGGATCTTGGAGATAAAGGGGAGGTTTGATATTGGCCGATAATTGGACAGCTGACAGGGATCAAGGTCAGGTTTTTTAATCAGGGGTTTGATAATTGTTAGTTTTAAGGATTTGGGTACATAGCCAATCATAAGAGAAGAATTTATTATTTAAAGAAGCGGTTCAATTACTTCAGGTATTATCTGTTTGAAGAGACGTGTAGGTAAGGGATCTAGTACACAAGTTGAGGCTTTTGATGCAGAGATTAATGAAAGTAATTCAGTTTCTTTTAGGGGAGTAAAAAATTCTAATCGATGATCCGATACAGTTATATTGCTAACTACAGGGTCACTTTCATTGTCTGACCTTAAATTAGTAGTTTGAATTTTTTGTCAGATATTCTCAATTTTGTCATTAAAAAAAATCATGAAGTCATTGCTACTACATACTGCAGGTGTGCATGTGTCTATAGTGGACTTATTCCTGGTTAATTTTGCTAGAGTATTAAATAGGAATCTAGGATTATTTTTGTTATCTTCTATTAGGGAGGAGAGATATGTTGATCTCACAGCACGAAGAGCTTTTCTATACTTCAGGAAGCTCTCCTTCCATGCTAATTTGAACACTACCAATTTTGTTTGATGCCATTTACGTTCCAATTTTCGAGTGGTCTGTTTTAATGTGTGAGTGTCATCATTATACCAGGGTGCTAATTTTTTGTCTCTGACCATTTTCCTTTTAAGAGGAGCTACATTATCTAAGGCATAGCACAACGTTGATTCTAAGCATTCAGTTGCCTGATCAAGTTCTGCAGGGGCTGACAGTGACCCAATCAAAGTTGATAACTCTGGGAGATCATTTATAAAGCTCTGGGCAGTAGTTGACATGAATGTATGTTTAATACAGTAGCGTGGTGAGGTGCATATATTATTACTCAGACATATTTTGAATGAGACGAGATAATGATCTGAGATAACTTCAGACTGTGGAAGTATGACTATATTTTCTACGTTTAACCCGAATGTTAGTATTAGATCGAGGGTGTGACCACCATTATGGGTCGGTTCTGATTAATCCCTACTGAATCTAAAATGGACACAAACGCTGTTTTCAAAGGGTCTTCTGGGTTATCGAAGTGAATATTAAAATCTCTGACAACTAAAGCTTTGTCAAAGGAAATAACCAGATCTGAGATCAAATCTGCAAATTCAGAAAGAAACTCAGAATATGGCCCCGGGGGCCTGTAAATAATAAGCAATGGAATTAACTGGGTAGACCTATTTTTCAAGGCTACATACATTATATTAGTATGAACAACTTCAAATGTATTAAATTTATAACCAGGTTTTTGTGTTACACCTAGATAATCATTATAAATAACCGCGACGCCTCCTCCTCTGCCAGTTAGACGAGGCTGGTGTATATAACTGTATCCAGGAGGACTCGCTTCATTTAATGCTATACATTCATTTGGCTTAATCCATGTTTCAGTTAAACAAAGTACATTAAACTCCTGATCAGTAATGAGTTCATTAACCATTAGCGCTTTAGATGTAAGAGATCTAATATTTAATAGCCCCACCTTTAGATCAAAGGTGCTGGCAGCAGCTGTACAGTCAGTATGGCCTAATTTTATATTGATTAGGTTACTGGAACAAACTCTCTGAGTATTTCTACTTTTTTGTTGAGCTCGGGGAACAGACACAGTCTCGATGTAGTGGACCCTGAGTGACGACTCTGTACAGCTAGCAGACAGTCGGTTTAGCCTGTTCGTCTGCTCCCTGGCCTTGGCTCTGGATTGTCAGAAATTAACTAGGCCTGTTCTGAGACTATGACCTATGCTGCAGGAAATGAGAGCAGCACCTTCCCGAGTGGGATGGATACCATCCCACCCTAACAGGCTAGCAGTGCCCTCAAAATTAGCCCAATTATCTATAAAGCCCACACTGTTTTCAGAGCACCACCTGGACAACCAGCAGTTCAGCAACCATAACCTGCTGTAAGCTACATTGCCACGCCACAGTGGGATGGGGCCAGAGCATACTACAGCATCGGACATTGCCTTTGCTAATTTAAACACCTCTACAAAATTACTCTTAATAACCTCAGACTGACGAAGGCATATATCATTAGCTCCTGCATGGAGAGCGATCTTTGAGAACCTGTGCTTGCCTAGGACCCTAAGATTACCTGCTATGTCTGGCACCCTGGCTCTCGGTATACACCTAACTAAAGCTGCTGGTGCCCCTAAAGGCTGAGCTAATTTCACATGCCATATGATAGAGTCCCCTATAACCAGAGCTCTTTCAGGTTTCTCAGCGGGTGCATCACTAAGGAGAGCAAACCTGTTCGACATGTGAAGCGGAGAGGAGTGATGCTCCCGTGGGCAAGCCTCAGCGGTAGCTTTGGCTCTATGCTTATGCCGCCGAGTTGTCACCCATTCTCCCCGCTGTAAGGGCTCTAATGCCAGACTTGGGGGATTACTAACTCCAACTAGGGCATCCAGACTTTCCCCTACAGAAACTACACTGTTCTCATGCTCACTGGCCTTCTCTAAAGCCTGGACACGTGCTTCTAACACTATAATCTTCTCCATCAGAGAGCTAACTAATCTGCACTTATCACAAATAAAGTTATCGCTGGGCGGCACGTTGGTGTAGTAGTTAGCGCTGTCGCCTCACAGCAAGAAGGTCCGGGTCCGAGCCCCGTGGCCGGCGAGGGCCTTTCTGTGCGGAGTTTGCGTGTTCTCCCCGTGTCCGCGTGGGTTTCCTCCGGGTGCTCTGGTTTCCCCCACAGACCAAAGACATGCAGGTTAGGTTAACTGGTGACTCTAAATTGACCGTAGGTGTGAATGGTTGTCTGTGTCTATGTGTCAGCCCTGTGATGACCTGGCGAATTGTCCAGGGTGTACCCCGCCTTTTGCCCATAGTCAGCTGGGATAGGCTCCAGCTTGCCTGCGACCCTGTAGAACAGGATAAAGCGGCTAGAGATAATGAGATGAGAAAGTTATCGCTAGCGATGGAGGAAGAATGACTAAACATCCTGCACTCAGCACACTGAACAGGCTGAAGGTGTGCCACAATGAAGGGATTCATTTACCCTAATCGAAGATCTGTTGATTAAAGCAGATCCGATGTGGATGGCCTCCGCTTGTGGTCTTTACGCAAGAGGGGGGAAAAAAGAAAGCTTCTGTTCTCAGCGTTCTTCCAAAAAAAGAGAGAGAAAAAAACAGAAAAAGGAAAGCGAAAGTGGAAAATACAAAAAGGAAAGTGACAGTCCAATAAAAATGAAGAGAATACTGGAAAATTTTTTGTAGAATTTTTTTTTAAATTAGTAATTAACACCAGCACTCAAGGAAAAAAGACTCGTCGCAAACAACTCGGGAACCAGGAAGTGCGTAGCACAGAATTGCTCAGTGAAGGTGAAATTTGCCATGGTTTATGTGTCAATGACGGGTCATTAAAATAGACACAACAACACTTTTTTTTTCTTGAACATGCTCCATTAAAAAGAACAATAGGATTGCACAAGTGAAAATCTTTGCTATCTATATCAGTGTTTTAGATAGGATTTTAGATTTTTGCTAAATGACTTTAGATTTGTGTTAAATAACTTTGAATTTGTGCTAAATGACTTCTGCGAAAATAATTTTGTGTGAAATGATGTGCTAAATAAAATAGGCCCATGTGGCCCAAAATTCATTAATTGTTCTTTTTTAAAAAAAAGGTAATAAAATTGGAAGTCTGTGAATTGAATTCAGCAGCTTCCGTTCCACGAAACAAAAATAACGGTGTCAGGGAAAATTGTTTTTATGACTTACACTTGAAAAATCTGAAAGGCAGTCCAGCTTTAATATCAAGATCATAAACTTGAAATTTGAAACTTGAACCCCCTGTGTACAAAGCGAGCTCCATGAAAACCTGGTGTGTTATGGCTGGAGTGGACGAACTCGAGTGTCCTGCACAGAGCCCTGATCTCAACCCCACTGAACACCTTTGGGATGAACTGGAACTGGAGCCTATTTGACATCCCAACATCAGTGTCTGACCTCACGAATGCTCTTGTAGGTCAGTGAACACAAATCCCCACAGCCACGCCCCAAAATCGAGTGGACAGTCTTCCCAGAAGTGTGGAGCTAATTATAACAGCAAAGGAGGAATAAATCTGGAATGAGATGTTCAGGAAGTACATATGGGTGTGATGGACAGGTGTCTACAAACTTTTGGCCATATAGTGTAGATTGTTGTCTCTACACTATTTTGCGAACTGCTCCACCTCCTTCCTGAACTCAGACTCATCATTGTTGCTGCTGAGGCCCAAAACTGGAGGATCTTCAACAAACTTGATGTGATTAGAGTTGTACTTTGTAGCACAGTCATGAGTCAGCAGTGTAAACAGCACAAACAGCCACAGCAATTTGAAACCAGCAACCCTTTTTATTTATTAAAAGACAACACATGCCTTTTATATAAGTATAGCGACATTTAATGTTATTAAATTTGACATTAAATAATAATGACATTAAATTTCATGATATGGTTCATTTATTTTTCACATGTAATTTTGACACAATTCATGGAGTTTCACATGTATTTTTTCATTTAACTTTTTGTTTTTATAACATTTCACTAATTATTCACATGCTGTCAAATGCATTTGCTTGAATTCACGTGTGCAGTTTCATGGTGTATCGTACTGAAATGAACCTTCATCTGGTTTACTGTCTCATAATCACATGGAGAAAAAACGATTCTCGTGTGAAATCTGTGTGATTTTGCAGAAAAGGAATATTGTTTCGCACTTTCATTACAAACACAGTCAGGGAAATATTGAAGTGTTTAATGATAATGATTTATTATCTCTGTGTATTGTGTGTGTGATGTGGTGTGTTGGTTATCAGAAGCTCTGACTCTACAGTGTTATAGTTTAACTCCAACAAAACTGCACTTATTCATCTTTATTTTATTTTTATTTAAAGAGTTTAATGCAGTGAGATGATTTTGGTATTAAAGTATTAAATGCTTATCAGATCTTTCTTATCAGAGCTGAAAACCACAGCAGGCTGTTCTGTAGAAGAGGGGCGTTTCTTTTTCTCTTCGTCAAAGTGGAACTTTTTTGTCACCATCAAACACCCAGACCACACCCTCACCCTCTTACCAGCTTATATAAACTCAAGATTCTGGTGATATCTGCATTAATACCATTCTGTTTGCATCGTGACCTTCATCACCATCATCAGCAGCAGCAGTCATGTTCTCTCGTTCTCTCCTGCTGGTTCTGCTGGTTCTTGTCTGCCTTCAGTCCTTCACATCGGCCCAGGGTAAGATAAAGTTAATAATTTTTATAATATTTATTTAATTATATCGATTTAAATATTATTATTATTATTATTATTATTATTATCTGTTTAAGATATTTTCATTAATTGAGGTCCTTGTGTACTTTGACTTCTTTAAAATAAACTAGACTGGTGTCGTTACTCGCCACCACTCCCCTGCTTTATAATGGTACTGAATTTCCTAAAAAGACGACCAGGCTGCTGAAAATAACCAGCGTTAATAAACCACTGTGTGTTTGTCACACTGTTACAGTAAATTACTGACCAATCACAATCCAGAACACCACAGCGCTGTGGGACAATTTAATAAACACTACAAGCAGAATCTTTTAGTCGATATACATAAAACCATTTGATGTTGGTTTTTGAGCCTTTAATCACAGAACTAAATGTATAAATGTTTTCACACAGATGCGGATGGACCAGATCAATGCTGTTTCGATTACTACAAGAGCCCAATCCCTGCAAATATCATTACAGCGTATAATGTAACAGACCTTCAGTGTAAAAATCCTGTAGTCATGTAAGCTTTCAGCCCCTCATTTATCTTTTATTAATTTCAGTTAATATTAAAAAGTTTATTTCCATGTCAGTCATTGCTTTATGGTTGTGTATAATATAATATTAACTTTAATAGATTATCATTTTAAATGATGTTGGAGGTTTGGGATGTGTGAGAGTGTTTGATTTTCTGATTTGATTGCAGTTTAACACTGATGTAAATCTTCTCTCTCCTCTGCAGCTTTACTCTAAACAACAGCATAGAGGCGTGTGCACATCCTGAAGACGAGTGGGTGAAGAGCATCATGGAACTAATTGACCAGCGCCAGGGGCGGATTTACCAAAAAGGCATAGGTAGGCGGCTGCTTGGGGCCCCCCACCAGCGGTCGTAGTAGGGGGGCCCCCACTAACCTCAAAAAAAAAAAAAGAAAGAGCCCCTTATCATGATTCATGAACAGTTCAAAAGTATGGTACATTTTACTAATATTCCTAAGAAATACGTTGAAGTAGTAGTTAAAATGTCCAGTTCATGGTTATCTGTCCCTACACATACACCCCATACTTTCACAATGAAATGGACTAGTCCATAACGCTGCGCAGCGCGAAAGGTAAACACATAGTGACCGGAGTCTGAACAACGCAAAAATGAAAAGGAGTTACCCAAGCGGATCAAAAAAAAGAAAAAAGCGAAAAGACGCTGAGAAATATGTGACAATGCTGCCTAAGTTGGGAAACTTTTTTACAACTACTGTTAGCAATAGAGACCGCGACAACAACGTCAACGTCATTCAAAATGCTGAACATGATGCCGGTAGAGCAGCAGCTGCTGTGAAGTGGCACTAGCTGAGGAGGATAACATCAAGCAAGACACGTTGTTGCCACCTTCCATCACCGACAGTGTCAACGTTGACACAAATGAGGTGGAAGAGTTATCCAGTGATGGCCATTTTGACACCGATGATGATGACCATATTGTTAGTTGGTGACAATGTTTTTTATTATTATTATTTTACATTTTCCTACATCTGGCTGTGCATCATGTACGTGTGAAGACATCAACAAGTCGGACTCTGTGATGTGGAGAACAATCTCTATTTTCTCTCTCATTCATTCACTCACCCTCTCTGTCTCACACACACACAACACTCTCTCTCTCTCTCACTGTCTCATTCTCTCTCACTCACTCACTGACACATACATTCACATGGATATGGAGTTGCTTAGAGCCAAATGCCACCTCATCTCTCCTCAGTCCACACTTCTTACCTCCCCTCACTCACACACACACACACACTCACTGACTCACTCACTCACACTCGCTCTCACACACAATCATGTACATAGTTTTATTTATAGAATGTTTGAAATGTTCTGATCTTTAAAAAAATAAACAGTGCTGGTTTTCCTGGCATTTTGGCAAAGACAGATGTTATCTGAAATCTTATTCTCTGTTGGGTTCCATCATGACTATTAGGCTACGTTCACACTGCAGGCTGAAGTGACTCAAATCCGATCTTTTCGCCCATATGTGACCTGTATCCGATCTTTTATTGACAATATGAACGACACAGATCCGATTTTTTTCAAATCCGACCCAGGCCGTTTGGATATGTGGTCCTAATTCCGATTCCTATCCGCTCTTTTCATATGCGACTTCAGTCTGAACCGCCAGGTCGCATTCATCCGACTTACACGTCATCAACAAGCCACAAACGTCACTATTCTGCGCTGAAGTAGGCGGCGGGTCTCTCAAAAAAAGTTACAACAACATGACGCATAATCACGGGCGCAGATAGAGGGTGGGACTCGTCCCACCCAGATTTAAATTCACCTCGCTCGGTCCCCCCCACTTATAGGGAGGAAAAAACGTCTATGCTGTCTTTCTTTGCATAAGGCAAACCTCACGGAAAAATCAAAAGACTAATTACCATTCGGTTTATTGAGGTGCACAGCAGTGTATACATAGTTGCAACAATTCACATAAAACAAAACAAAGACTGATATTCGGTTGGTTGAGCTGCGCAGACTGCACAGGTTGCGAGCTCGAGCTTGGTTGCTATGGTAACCCACGACAAGTTTGACAGGCATATCGGGGTTGGGGTTGATTTGCTGGCAGCTTTGTCCCTCCCAGTTCAAAAAACGTATCTGCGCCCCTGCGCATGACATCAATGCGAGGGACGCTTGGGGCTGTGAAGGTTCTGAATCTTCTCAATGGAAGGACGCAGAGGTTAGGGAGCTGATTTCCATTTGGGGGGATGCAGCTATTCAAGCTAGATTGGATGGGTCATACCGCAACCGGGCGGTTTTACTTCCGTAAACACTGGCCATGCTCACTGCGTGTGACGTCGTCGTATCCTGCAATGCGCATGCGGAACACTTTTAGGTCGCTTTTCGTTCATACTGAGGATCACATACAAGTCGCATATATTTGTTAATGTGAACGACCTCACAAAAAAATCGGATTTCACAAAAAAATCGGAATTGAGCATTAAGCCTTGCAGTGTGAACGTAGCGTTAGTTTGTGCAGTGCTACACTTTGTGTGTTCTCTGCTTTCCATCTTCATTTTGGAGTGAAGAAGTGTATGCAGGGTTTAAAGGGGAATGTTTTTTTTTCTCCTCTCCAACCTTTACTTCCCTATAGATTAGCTTTACCTGCCTATCCACCATGCAGTCGGTACATTGTTTTGTTTTGGTTTCAGATCGGATGAGGGGGGGCCCCAATACCTTCGCCTGGGGCCCCCAATTTGCTAAATCCACCACTGACCAGCGCGAGTTTACAACCACTGACGCCGTGAACACTCATCAGAAAATGAGTGGGTGAAGAGGGTCATAGAAACAAATTAACGAGCGAGTTTAAAAACCTGTCCTAATCTCAGCTATAATGTTTAAATCCTCTCTCCAGTTATAACCAGTTATTTTGATTAATATTAAACAAAATGCACTGTTTATGCATTTAAACAGAAGGAATGAAGCTTTTCACTGTATATCCGAATTGAAAAAAAAAAAAACTTTTGCTTTAATTCGTCTCGCAATGTTTATCTGAATTGAACCACAGGCAGTGGGGATTAGTTTTATTTTCAGACATATTAAAGGGCATTTTCTATCACAGATTATGGCTTTTTTATCAGTTACATTTTCAAGAAAACAATGTTGGTCACATTCCAAGACATTGTGGGTGGTAAAAGAGAGCAACTGGACTTGCTTGAAGATTCTTGAAGATGTTTCACCTCTCATCCGAAAGGCTTCTTCCATTCTGTCTGACTGGTAGGGAGTATCAGGTATTTATCCTCTCATGGATGAAAAGCTCATCTAAGGTGTCATTGAGGCCAAGTTTACATTAGACCGTATCTGTCTCGTTTTCTTCGCGGATGCACTTTCTGTTTACATTAAAACGCCTGGAAACTCCGGGAAACGGGAATCCGCCAGGGTCCACGTATTCAATACAGATCGTGTCTGGTCCGGTGCTGTGTAAACATTGAGAATACGCGGATACGCTGTGCTGAGCTCTAGCTGGCATCGTCATTGGACAACGTCACTGTGACATCCACCTGCCTGATTCGCTGGCGTTGGTCATGTGACGTGACTGCTGAAAAACGGCACGGACTTCCGCCTTGTATCACCTTTCATTAAAGAGTATAAAAGTATGAAAATACTGCAAATACTGATGCAAATACTGCCCATTGTGTAGTTATGATTGTCTTTAGGCTTGCCATCCTTCCACTTGCAAGTGGTAAGTGACGCGCATGCCCGATATGCACTGGATCACACACACAGCGGCTCAGTCCCGAATCACTGCTCGTGCACTTCACTTGCGCGCTCTGTGAGCTGCGCAAGGCCGGAGGGAGCTGCGCACCCTCCAGAGGGCACTCACTGTTCAGGGCGGAGTGATTTGGAGCGCAGGATGCCTGCGGAGCCGAGCGTATCCTTGTATTGGCGTTGCTGTGTGCACGCGAATCATGTATTGGCGTTGCTGTGTGCACGCTAATCATTTTAAAAACGTTAATCTGATGATCCGCTGATACGGTCTAATGTAAACCCCACCTGAGTCATCCTGTTGGTGTGGGTCACTGGGGGCTGGTTGTGAACGGCCTCGAGAGTCGTTAGGGTGATCAATGGAATGTTGATTCTCTCTGTCCTCAAAACAGCTGGGTTTTGTTGTGCATTCAGTTGTCTGGGAAGTGTGCCAAGGACTGCATTGTAGGTGGCTGATAAATGATGTCTCAGGGCCTCTGCATGCTCTTGCGACAAGGCTTTCGCAGATAGCTTTTCGCAGACAGTTGTAATTTATCATTGAGCGGGGAGTAATAGGCGTGCGCGATGTTATTCACCGCCACAACGCAAGGGGGCACGAAGTCGCGAAATCGCTAGGAGTAGTTGGTGGGTGTGGTTAGTGGAGTGTTTATCCTCCGGTTACTTATAATGACTAGAACTGGAGTCGTATAGATGTATGTACTTCCTCGATCATCCGCTCTTCGTGCTGCTCCATCTTCGCTCGTGTTTTAAAAATGACGGTAGTGAAAACAAACCAAACTGGGAAAGTAGGGAAGCGGAAGTGCATGTACAGCGGATGTAGAGTGGACCAATCAGAGCCCTCTCGTCTGCGACGCTGTCTGCGAGGCTTCTGCGGTGGTCACAATTTTTGGGAGGTGCGCGCAGAGCGTCTGCGAAGGGGGGGGCTACGCAGACGCCATCTGCGACGCCATCTGCGAGGACTGCATTGTCAGCATAAATTGGCCTTTAGACCCCCACCTCTGTTCAGTGATGGTTGTTCCAGGTTGACAAAAATGGCTTCTTTAACTCCTCGCTCATACCAACGATACTCTCTGGCTAAAATGCGTACGTTGCAATCCTGAAATGAGTGTCCTTTGTTGTTAAGATGAAGGTAGACAGCAGAGTCCTGGCCTGAGGAACTGGCTCTCCTGTGTTGAGCCATGCGCCTGTGAAGCAGTTGTTTAGTTTCCCCAATATACGGGACCGTGCATTCCTCACTGCACTGAATTGCATACACTACGTTGTCCTGTTTGTGTCTGGGTATTCTGTCCTTAGGGTGGACCAGTTTCTGCTTCAGGGTGTTACTGGGTCTGAAATGTACCAGAATGTTGTGTTTGTAGAAGATCCTCCTGAGTTTCTCAGATAGACCAGAAATGTAGGGAATGACAATTGCCCCTTTTCCACCAAAGCAGTTCCAGGGCTGGTTCCGGGCCAGTGCTTAGTTTGGAACTGGGTTTTCTGTTTCCACTGACAAAGAACTGGCTCTGGGGCCAGAAAAACTGGTTCCAGGCTAGCACCAACTCTCTGCTGGGCCAGAGGAAAGAACCATTTACATCAGCGGGGGGGCGGAGTTGTTAAGACCAGCAACAATAACAAGACCATGAAAGATCGCCATTTTTAAGCGACGAGAAGCAGCAACTGTACAAACGCAAAGTCATCCATTTTTATTCTTGTTGCTGTTGTTCCTGCTGCTTCTTCCGTGTTATTTTTGCTTCGATATTTGTGCCAAGGTTTATGCAAACGTAGCAATGTAACTGATGTATACAACGACGTAACTGATGTATACAGCGACGTAATGATGTGACTTCCCTTAGCACCGCGAGCTATGGAAAAGCAAACTGGTTCTCAGCTGGCTCGCAAGTTGAACGAGTTGTGAACCAGCACCAGCACTGGCCCCAAACCAGCCCTGGAACTGATTTGGTGGAAAAGGGGTAAATGTTCTTACGTTTGTTCCTGTTATCCTCCTTGTCCGTTCCCAGCTGTTTTCAGTGACTCACATGAGGACAGATACCCCTTTTCCACCAAATCAGTTCCAGGGCTGGTTCGGGGCCAGTGCTGGTGCTGGTTCACAACTCGTTCAACTTGCGAGCCAGCTGAGAACCAGTTTGCTTTTCCATAGCTCGCGGTGCTAAGGGAAGCCACGTCATTACGTCGCTGTATACGTCAGTTACATTGCTGTATACGTCAGTTACGTCACTACGTTTGCATAAACCTTGGCACGAATATTGAAGGAAAAACAACACGGAAGAAGCAGCAGCAGCAACAACAACAATAATAATGGATGACTTCACGTTTGTACAGCTGCTGCTTCCCGTCGCTTAAAAATGCTGATCTTTCGCGGTCTTGCTATTGTTGTTGATCTTAACAACTCCGCCCCCCTGCTGACGTAAGCGGTTCTTTCCTCTAGCCCAGCAAAGAGTTGGTGCTAGCCTGGAACCGGTTTTTCTGGCCCCAGAGCCAGTTCTTTGTCAGTGGACACAGAAAACCCAGTTCCAAACTAAGCACTGGCCCCGAACCAGCCCTGGAACTGCTTTGGTGGAAAAGGGGCATGAGAGAATCAGCATTCCATTGATCATCCTAACGACTCTCGAGGCCGTTCACTACCAGCCCCCAGTGACCCACACCGTCAGGATCACTCAATGACACCTTAGATGAGCTTTTCATCCATGAGAGGATAAATACCTGATAAATACCCTAAGAGTCAGACAGAACTGAAGAAGCCTTTTGGATGAGAGGTGGAACATCTTCAAGAATCTTCAAGCAAGTCCAGTTGCTCTCTTTTACCACCCACA
This sequence comes from Neoarius graeffei, assembly GCF_027579695.1. NCBI lineage: Eukaryota > Metazoa > Chordata > Actinopteri > Siluriformes > Ariidae > Neoarius > Neoarius graeffei. The sequence goes on along the minus strand of NC_083569.1, from coordinate 121,410,393 downwards.
GTTTACTATGACCTGGATGACTGAGAATCTTCACAGACATATTCCAAGACATTTCATTGTTCATGTCATCTTTGATCACCTCTGACAATTTAAAAAAATGTTTTTTGCTCATTAGTATCTTTAATTCTTCCACATTATTTTCTCTTCTGTATCGCTTCCTGTTTAGCTGCCACATTGTTTAATTTGTCCATATTTACATGCAGTACATGCACACATTGAACTATCACTATAAAAAATGTATATCAATCTGTGTCAGCTGGGGCGTGGTCAAGCGTCGGTCTGTGAATGGAGGGCGGAGTCAGGGAAGGTAATTGGCAGAATCACTGCACCTGATGGGAATTAACCTGTGTTTGTGTGTCTCCCCCAGTGACCGCGCCCTGTAAGAGGAAGGGAGCTCTCTCCCCAGCCAGAGCGCTTGTGACTGGGAGAGTATAAAGTAGAAGCTGAAAAGCTAAAATAAAAAGAGTTTATGAGAACTCAGTTCTGGCCTGCCGTGCTTCTGTGCTCCACCCACCTTAAACAATTTCTACAGTGGTGCTGAAACCCGGGATGCCAGAACTGAGTTCTCATTAACTCTTTTTATTTTAGCCTTTCAGCTTCTACTGTGGTGTAGTGGTTAGCACTGTCGCCTCACAGCAAGAAGATCCAGGTTCGAGCCCCGTGGCCAGTGAGGGCCTTTCTGTGCAGAGTTTGCACATTCTCCCCGTGTCCGCGTGGGTTTCCTCCGGGTGCTCCGGTTTCCCCCACAGTCCAAAGACATGCAGGTTAGGTTAACTGGTGACTCTAAATTGACCGTAGGTGTGAATGTGAGTGTGAATGGTTGTCTGTGTCTATGTGTCAGCCCTGTGATGACCTGGCGACTTGTCCAGGGTGTACCCCGCCTTTCGCCCGTAGTCAGCTGGGATAGGCTCCAGCTTGCCTGCGACCCTGTAGAACAGGATAAAGTGGCTAGAGATAATGAGATGAGATGAGACAACCTGGTTGCTGAAAATAACCAGCGTTAATAAACCACTGTGTGTTTGTCACACTGTTACAGTAAATTACTGAGTGACAGGGTGGTGTGATGAAGCAGAGCTCCTGTTCCCACCCTGAAGTTGATTATTTTCCTGTAATAGTGCATCCCCAAGTGTTTCATTCCTCTGAAACCAAACCAGTTTACAAACTGTTCCAACATCACATCATAAGAGAAGTAAGGGCCTTGCTGAGGGGCCCAGCAGTAGCAGCTTGGTGGTGGTGAGATCTGAAATCACGAGCCTCTGATCGGTCGTCCAACATTTAAACCACTGAGCAACTGTTCTCACTGACATTAGAGCAGCGATAAACAGTCGTTCACTCACCAGCTGTTACCATAGAAACGATAACGTATTAGAACGAGGGAATTAATATAAACCTGTGATTGGCAGCTGCACTATTGTCAGAGCTGCTGTTATAGAAAACTAATCAACACCTTCTGACCAATCACAATCCAGAACTCCACAGCGCTGTGGGACAATTTAATAAACACTACAAGCAGAATCTTTTAGTCGATATATGTAAAACCATTTGATGGTGTTTTTTGAGCCTTTAATCACAGAACTAAATGTATAAATGTTTTCACACAGGTGCGATTGAACCAACGAAATGCTGTTTCAGTTACTACAAGAAAAGAATCCCTGCAAATATCATTACAGCGTATCAAGAAACACACATAAAGTGTATAAACCCTGCAGTCATGTAAGCTTTCAGCCCCTCATTTATATTTTATTAATTTCAGTTAATATTAAAAAGTTTATTTCCATGTCAGTCATTGCTTTATGGTTGTGTATAATATAATATTAACTTTAATAGATTATCATTTTAAATGATGTTGGAGGTTTGGGACGTGTGAGAGTGTTTGAGTTTCTGATTTTATTGCAGTTTAACACTGATGTAAATCTTCTCTCTCCTCTGCAGCTTTACTCTAAACAATGGCAAAGAGGCGTGTGCACATCCTAAAGACGAGTGGGTGAAGAACAACATGAAACTAATTGACGAGCGAGTTTAAAAACCTGTCCTAATCTCAGCTATAATGTTTAAATCCTCTCTCCAGTTATAACCAATTATTTTGATTAATATTAAACAAAATGCACTGTTTATGCATTTAAACAGAAGGAATGAAGCTTTTCACTGTATATCCGATTTGAAAAAAAAAAAAAAAAACTTTTGCTTTAATTCGTCTCGCAGTGTTTATCTGAATTGAACCACAGGCAGTGGGGATTAGTTTTATTTTCAGACATATTAAAGGGCATTTTCTATCACAGATTATGGCTTTTTTATCAGTTACATTTTCAAGAAAACAATGTTGGTCACATTCCAAGACATTTCATTGTTCATGTCATCGTTGATCGCCTCTGGCAATTTAAAAAAAATGTTTTTTGCTCATTAGTATCTTTAATTCTTCCACATTATTTTCCTTCTTTATCGCTTCCTGTTTAGCTGCCACATTATGTTTAATTTGTTCATATTTACATGCAGTACATACACACATTGAACTATCACTATAAAAAATGTATATCCATCTGTGGCAGCGGGGGCGTGGTCAAGCATCGGTCTGTGAATGGAGGGCGGAGTCAGGGAAGGTAATGGGCAGAATCACTGCACCTGATGGGAATTAACCTGTGTTGGTGTGTCTCCCCCAGTGACCGCGCCCTGTAAGAGGAAGGGAGCTCTCTCCCCAACCAGAGCGCTTGTGACTGGGAGAGTATAAGCGCTCTGGTTGGGGAGAGAGCTCCCTTCCTCTTACAGGGCGCGGTCACTGGGGGAGACACACCAACACAGGTTAATTCCCATCAGGTGCAGTGACTCCGCCCTCCATTCACAGACCGACGCTTGACCACACCCCCGCTGCCACACAATCTTTAACAAATATAAAACAATTCTCAGCAAACTGCTGTGGGAAAAGTAAAAAACCCTTTGGGACTGTGATGTTCAGAGTATATTTGAATGTTTGGCAGTCAAACTACGCCACCTGTTGGTAGTGCGAGTAAACCACAAGGAAGTTATGCTGGTTGTTGAGTGCGGATAAAAAGCAGGGACAATAAACAAAGTTTCTGTTCAACATGTCATTGTTTTCCTGGTTCATAAATACACAACAGAAACATTACAATGGTGATAAGGAGTAAAGGAAAATACACTCAAAGAAGCAACAAGGACACCGCTGTTTTTTTCTGAGGAGAAAAGAGGGTGAAAGACGAACAAGTGGACAAGCAGAAACAAGCTAAGTGGGCTAAGCTAACTCAAGAAACGTGGTTGTGTCAGCGCATCTTGGCAAGCATGGCAGTGAACACCGCTTCTCTCCCACCTTTTGATACTGAAACTGGTCTTGGCACTGTCGGACCTCGCTGGAACAAATGGCTGCAAAGGTTTGAAAATTACACCACTGTAATGCACATTACTGGAGATGCTAGGCTTAAAGCATTATTGTTGCACTTAGCAGGAGAATGAGTGCATGATATTTACAACACACTGGCAGCTGAAGATGACAAATATGCAGACACTGAGCAGAAGCTATCTGGATATTTCTCTCCGAAGAAAAATGTGCAATATCAAGTGTACATCTTCAGAAAGGGAGGCACGGTGGTGTAGTGGTTAGCGCTGTCGCCTCACAGCAAGAAGGTCCGGGTTCGAGCCCCGTGGCCGGCGAGGGCCTTTCTGTGCGGAGTTTGCATGTTCTCCCCGTGTCCGCGTGGGTTTCCTCCGGGTGCTCCGGTTTCCCCCACAGTCCAAAGACATGCAGGTTAGGTTAACTGGTGACTCTAAATTGACCGTAGGTGTGAATGTGAGTGTGAATGGTTGTCTGTGTCTATGTATCAGCCCTGTGATGACCTGGCGACTTGTCCAGGGTGTACCCCGCCTTTCGCCCGTAGTCAGCTGGGATAGGCTCCAGCTTGCCTGCAACCCTGTAGAACAGGATAAAGCGGCTACAGATAATGAGATGAGATGAGATCTTCAGAAAGGCTGTGCAGGAACCAGGAGAAAATGTGGACAGTTATCACACCAGGCTAAGGATGTTAGCCAAGAATTGTGAGTTTGCAGATACTGAAGCAGAGATCAAAACTCAAATAATACAAAGCTGTGCATCATCCAGGCTACACAGAAAAGCACTGAGGGAGCCCGAGCTAACCTTAGATGAGCTTCTTGACCATGGGGAAACACTCGAACTGTCTGAAATGCAAGCATCTGGCATAGAAAAGAGCACATCTGCTTCAGTCAACGTGCTGGATCGAAAGACTGTGGAGAAAAACCCAAGTCACAGCAGATGGTCAGATAAGCGACGTTCAGAGAACCACTGCAGGAACTGTGGAGGTAAATACCCTCATGATGGAGAGTGTCCTGCCAAAAATAAACAATGCAGACCTTGTGGCAAACTGAATCACTTTGCAAGACAGTACCGCTCAAAACCGCATGGGACTGAACTGAAATTCACCGCTGCCTGTCTATAGTTGAAACGAACTGTCCATCAAAGAAAATATCTGGCCGCTTTCACCAATCACCAGTCTCCTTGAGGAAACTGCCATGTCCCTCCCACTGTGAGGCTGGGAATCCGTGGGCGGGCGTTTTCGCAGTATTTGTCCAATAATCATCTTGCATTTTGATATTGAAAAGCACAGAGCTCCCAAATGCCATTGAAGTGCACTGAGGCTGGGCGGCATCGCGCTGTCATGAGGGGGAAAAACTCACGCACACATTAGGCGAACGGGGGAAAGTTATAACGGAATGATTTCGCACTGTAGTTGGGTTGAGCACATATATTTCTATGATTCTGGATCTGAAATAGCAATGTTATAAGGTCGGCTATAACATAAGCCTAGCGCAATTCATCCTACATGATGTTCGTCATTTTTAGAGGAGGCTGAGCCTCCCTCGTTGTCTTAGAGCAATCGCCCGTGATCAGCACGTGCTCCTCCCTTGGTATACTTTCTACCAATTCATCCATCTTTTCCCAGAAAGACTCTTCATTCTCACATCCAACCTGTGGGGTGTACGCACACACAATATTGATTACCACTCCTTGAATCTCCAACTTCATGCCTTTCACTCTGACACCCTCTTCACATCAGTCACACTTTTGATCAACTCTCCCCTCAAAACAATACCAACACCATTTCTCTTTCCATCGACTCCATCATCAAACAACTTGCATCCATCTCCAATGTTCTTGGCCTTGCTTCCTTTCCACCTCGTCTCCTGCACACACAAAATATCCAACTTCCTTATTTCCATCATAACTGCTAACTCTCTCGCTCTGCCAATGTTCCCACATTCAGTGTTCCTACCCTCAATTCTAAGCTCCTTCCCTTCCATCTTTCATGCTCTCTCCTAACACGCCTCCCCCCTCTCTTTCTCCTTCTCCGTTTTGGTGCAACAGTAGCACACTTTCCACCAGCACCCTGTTGACCAACAGTACCAGAGGCGGTTGTTGTTAACCTGGGCCCCGACCGATCCGGTATGGTATTTCTCTTTTCATTCTTCATGTTAGATTTGGCATGGATTTACGCCGGATGCAACCCTCTCCAATTTATCCAGGCTTGGGACTGGCACCAAGAGTACGCTTATGCACCCCCAGTTGCTGGATTAATATCAGAAGAGCAAAACAAAAACATAAATCTCATCAAACTCAAAGACAAGAACACTGAGTGAATACTGAGAAAAGCCCTTGTTCTGTCAGTGAACTGATATTGTGTGTGTGATGGTAATTGAGTCCAGCTGAGTGCAATCAGTCATTGGGTGACTGTGAAAGTAAAAGTGAGTGCGGTTCCTGGGAGTCGTAGTCCATGGTGGCCATGTTTGTAGGCCACATTGTGTTCTGGGAAGTGAAGTTCTGAGTGGATTCCAGTGCAGACGTGACACTCTGCTTCATTACTGATTATTTTACTGATAAGAGAACCACACAGATTTATTCCTCAATTACTAATCAGAAAGTGTCAGCTCTTTATCAGATATGAAGTTGGCTGGACGCTGTTATAATGGAACACATGGGTCTAGATTGGTTCAACACTTCAATGCATTCAAGTATTTACTTTAAAAGTGTTTATCGTTATAACATATCAAAGTTTCAAAAAGTGTTAAAATATATTTGACTAATTTACTCTTCTACTGGGTATTTTTGTTGATTGTATTTACTTCAAAAACGTACCTTTACAATGTGTTTATATTTGAGTTAAACTGCCCCACCTGCTGTCCATTGATATTACTGCTACAGGCTGCATCTTGCTGTGAGGAAAAAGATGTGACAATTGGCCTCCGTCAATTAAACCCAGACAGACAAGTGATAATTAAAGGAGAAACCTATATAAAGGGTGTTACAGTACTAAGGTTTTAAACCACCACGAGCCACGAGAACAGATTCAGCATCAATACACCTTGGCATCGATTCTACACGCCTCTGGAAGTATAATACTGGAGCGGTGAACGCCGTTCTTTAATCAGTTGGTGCTGTGATGATGGTGGTGAAGAGCACTGAATAAACGTCAATCCAAAATCGCTCACAGAAATGAGATCCTTTGATTTATCTCATTTTCATTTCATGATCCTCATCAAACCATTCAGTGAGTCCTCTTGCCCTGTGGGTGGGGGCAGAGTCACCCCAGAACTGACCACACCCATTATATGATAAAGAAGATCAGTCAGAAGAACTTTGTGTTGATTTGAGGGCGTTTCTTAGACCATGGGCACTTTCATGTCCTTTGATCATATTTTATTAAAAAAAAGGAAATTTCACACTTTCATAGTTATCTTTACAATGAAAGTGCTTTAGGAAATTTTTACCGGTAGGCTACGATGACTTTTTCACCTTTTTCAACATCGTTATAGATGCAAATATTGCTGTTTTGTGCCTGTCCCACACCCAGACTTCTCATCTTCAATAATGAAAATGAAGTGTAAAAAAATGATTTATCTAAATTTTTAAAATGTTCCTGAATAAAGTATCAGTAAAATAATCAAAACATAATTGAGGTATTTAAGGTCAAACAACTATTTATTTTATATCCCAAATGTAGTTGTTCCACAGTATTCTTCCCACTCCTTTTTCGAACAATGTGCGGTGTTTTGTAATGTCTTAGCTCTTTATGTTATTTTATTTATTTTTTTTGTCAATTTCTCATTTTCTTTCTTTTGTATGTACAAATAGTTACATACATTTTTTTTATACATGTTTGAAATAAAAATAAATTCATTCATTCATTGCTGTAATTTCCACTACAATAGAATAGAACAACACTATAATATCCCTTTAAAAAATTTGTATGAAAGATTGTTTGGGTAGTTTCTATGGAGATGAACACTGACATCATAGCACATGTCTGATATGGAGGAGATTTTGAATTTCTTCACACGCTTTTGAAGAAAACTCAAGGTAAATATTGCTTGAAATGAAAATATTTTTATTGTATGTAATTTCCAAACATGCCATAACATCAATGGAGTTTGTAAATAAGTCGATTTTTTTAATGTACATAGATGTATTTTGCATGCATGAAATGCTAGATACCAATTCATAGCTATTATGTGATGCTAGCTTAGATTTTTTCACAAAATACTGTAGGATTGTAATTTCCACCTGCGTAATTTCCAACACATTACCTTCTTGGGTGGAAATTACAAAGGTGTGGTGGAAATTACATTTATGCTTACAGGTGCAATTTATAGATTGTGAGGCTACATATCTCATCTCATTATCTGTAGCCACTTTATCCTGTTCTACAGGGTCGCAGGCAAGCTGGAGCCTATCCCAGCTGACTATGGGCGAAAGGCGGGGTTCACCCTGGACAAGTCGCCAGGTCATCACAGGGCTGACACATAGACACAGACAACCATTCACACTCACATTCACACCTACGCTCAATTTAGAGTCATCAGTTAACCTAACCTGCATGTCTTTGGACTGTGGGGGAAACCGGAGCACCCGTGAGGCTACATATGTGTGATTTATTTATAAAAATATACAATGTTAATGTATTTATTCAAATGTATATTTGTTGAAATGCATTTTCATCTGTTTTTAAGATGCCATGGAAGTCTATGGCAGAAAGGTCCCAGGGACGGAATAAAAAAAAGACCCTGAAGAGCGACTGAAAAGATACAGGGAGAGATATCTGAGAAAAAAAAAAGAAAGAAGGGTTGTAAAGCCAATTGCAGAATTATCAAAGAGAGAACAATACTAAAGAAGGAGACAGGGGAGAATCAATATAAAAAAAATATCAGGACAAGATGAAGAAAGCTCTTAAGGTGCAGGCCTACCTTGCTACCACTACACCACCAAACTCTCCAGATTCGGTGCAACCAGAACATGATGCCTCTCCACCTCCCACACCACCCTCAGTATCACCCTCTGCCCAACCTTCAACTCAAAAACAAAGGGGAAGGAAAAAGGTTTTAAGAAACCTTTCAAAAGTGTATGCAGCATTGTATGAAAGCAATGTTAAGCTTGAGAAAGCTCTGCAGAAGACCGAGAAATACCGCAAACAGTACGATCGATTCATGAAAAAAGTGAGGCAGGCTGACTCGCCGAATGCCAAGTCTAAAAAGCAGCTGGCAACAGCACCACACACACTCAGGAGAACTTTGTCCTCATCCCTAAGCCCATACCAGTGACAAAGCGCCACAAGGAGATTAAGACGGCAGTATGGAAAGCATGGGTGTAAAAATGCGTATGGACGGTATGGACGCGTCCATACCAATATTCAGCTGAGTTTAAAATGTCCATACCATTTTTGAATGGAGAAGCCGCGATGCAGGAAACGCTGAATAAAAACACCAAACGCGGCATCGCTTCCAGATGATTTTCAGTTGTGAACAGACCTCTCAAAGACGGCTGACTATAGACCCCTTCGCATGTTTGTAAACAAACCGACCGTTGCCAGGATGCGCGCGCAGCCTGGACCCTGAAACAATGGCGCTGCCCATAGACCGGCATTATGAGCTGTCAGATTATGCCAAACAATTGTCGTTACAAGATCGAGAATGCTACATAAATAAGTTAACTCTAACAAGTGGACATCGCCTACCGGATCCGCATTTAATTAAAGAGTGGACGGATGATGTTAGTAAGTTCCCTGGTATACAATGGCCAGATATATACTCGTACCTTATTGACAAGACTTCAGTGTACACCCACGAAAAACTTCGTGCCTACAAGTCTTTAGACGCATATGATTGATTATGTTATGTGCGGGCATGTACAACTTGATTAACAATGGGACATTCATATTCATTTTGTTTTAATCAAATGATGCCAGTGATGTGATGGCAATGTGGCTTTAGCTACAACAGCAAATACCAACACTAAACAGCAATTTGCAGGAGGTGATGGCATGAAAGGAATGATAGTGTAAAGAGTGCAGCTAAGAGAAATCAGAGCTGCGTAAAAAGCGAGAGGCAGAGAGCAGAAATGAAACTGAACGGGGCGGGAGCTAGGTTAGAGCAGTCAGCGTAAGTTGGCATTTAGAGTGAGGGCACACAATTTTACCTTTCCATCCTTGCTTTAAAATTGTGATTTTCGGCAGACACAAATAATGATGGCACAAAATCTGGACTGCTTGAGTCAAGCGAGAGCTCTCCTACAAACAAAACTGCATGCAAAGCTAAGTTAACATGCTAACAATATTCATTACATTGTGTAACTATGACCCAGCTAATCAGACAAACGCTACCAAAGTATTTTGCTACATCAATAAACGAAGACTAGAAAGAATAAAAAAGAAAGATTTAATAAATAGCCTGATCTTACCTGTGATGAAGTGGGCTCTGCAAACCCGCGCATTTTTGATGGCGCTTTCATCCCAGTCTACACGTTTGATGGCTTGTAGTCATAGACGTCGGCGATTTTTTTGGAATGGGTGAGATCCTGCTGGAATTCTGTACATTTTAACCCCATCACTGCTACGATTCTGACACCCGACAACACAACAACTAGGCATTTCTGAGTCTTTTTTGGGTCCAGGCTGCGCGCGCAATTTCTGCTTACGTATGAATGACGTTTACTGCGAAGGGGTCTATTGGTGGGGACAGCAGGTAAAAAAGCTTTATGAAGTTTTGATTGGCCCACCTCCCGTTGCCTTGGCGTTGCTATGGTTTTTGATTGGCCCACCTCCCGTTGCCTTGGCGTTGCTATGGTTTTTGATTGGCCCACCTCCCGTTGCCTTGGCGTTGCTATGGTTTTTGATTGGCCCACCTCCCGTTGCCTTGGCGTTGCTATGGTTTTTGATTGGCCCACCTCCCGTTGCCTTGGCGTTGCTATGGTTTTTGATTGGCCCACCTCCCGTTGCCTTGGCGTTGCTATGGTTTTTGTTGTCATTGGCTGTAAGCAGTAGCAAGCGGTAAAATCAGCATCCAGCTCGCTGCTACAGCAAAACAGCACACAGGCAGTGATGTCGGGCAATAAAAGAAAACGTAAGGAGGACATAAGACATTATTTTACCCAGTCAACGGTAGGCAGGGGTTAAATTGGGCCGGGGCTGAGCCCCGGCACATAAGCTCGGAGCGGATGGCATATGATCACGCACACATCAAAAGCAACAAACCCTTTTCACGATTTTCAGTTCTGAATAATTAAATATCGTTTTATTAGTCAATAAACCCATGACTTTTATGAGATAGATCATAGTTTTCCTGATAACAAGACGACCTGTCAAAGCTATTTAGAACAGAACTTGCGATCAGAGATTCTGGTTTCTGGAACACTGCGTGGGTTGCCAATTCCGCTTTTTATAAGCGACTTTGGGGTTTCTTTTTTTGTGAGCTCGCTTTAAAAAAAAAAAATCAGAAGTCGTGGTTTGCGGGTTTTTGGGCTTGTGTTTCAGCGTTGTGACTTGTTTATAATTTTCTCCGTACACCGTCTCCCCTTTTACCTGCATACGATCCTAATCCATCAGAGGTGCTTGAACGAACTGTCTGTGCATTTGGCGAGTTCAATTTCCATAGTCCCCAGTTATCGACAGAAATTAGCCAGGGGGAAGGGGGAGATGTCAGTTAAAGTTAGCTACTGAGATTGACCAAAAGTTGAGCCTAAACATACATAAGATGAGCATATTATAGCAGCAAAATAGAAGCACAATCATTTGAATGCAGCAAAACTTTTTGCTGCTATAATATGCTCATCTTATGTATGTTCTAGACAATACAAAAAGCACCACATGCCAAATAAATAATTGAATACATAATAATAACAATAATAATAAATGCTTCCAATGTTATAGTGTTGTTTGTATTTGGTTGCATTCACTGCATGAATATATTTGATTGACAATTTGACTGACAGTGTTTTGGCATATTTAACATTTATCCTCCAAAATAAATCAACTGTTTTGGTTTAAGATTGTGCAAGCCTTCAAATTTTCTCACTGAACATTTCTCCTTCACATTTTTCACCTGTAGGCATGTGACAAGATTTAACATGATATTGCTCAACCTACCTCTGTAAAGTCAGCTAACAACTTATTAAAATGCACCAGAATTCAGCAAATAACATGTATGATAATAAAAAACTTCTGGGGGAGGACCCCCAGACCCCCCACTAATCATTTCCTTCAAACCAATGTACAACAACCTGTACAATCTGTTACACTGGCCAACCAATCTACATTCAAACTGCCATAATGTGTAGGGGGGCACTACAAGACACACATAGGCCTACAACACACAGATAAGGTGTATATCTCTGTGCAATATGATATGGTTATCAAATTAGACGGTTATTTTCCAAAAAGTATATTGGGGCAGGGCGGCGGGGGCAGGGGCGGGTACGAGGCAGAGCCCCCCCCATAACCAATCCCAATTTAACCCCTGACGGTAAGCTATTCAAAACGAAATAGCCTTGTTAGAGAACCACTTCAGACAGTGACGTTTTCTTCTGCCAAGCGCGCGACTCCAATTGTTTAGCTTCTGCCTCAGAAGGCAAAAACACCTTAAAACACCTTAACATCTAGCAGTTGTATACACCGTCTCTCTCTCTCTCTCTCTCTCTCTCTCTCTCATACACACACTAATAAATGCTTGTAGGTAATGCTAAATGTTTACTTATATTTAATGTAACAGCAAGGAGTTTCTGTTTGCAATCTCTCTCTCTCTCTCTCACACACACACACACTAATAAATGCTTGTAGGTAATGCTAAATGTTTACTTATATTTACTGTAACAGCAAGGAGTTTCTGTTTGCAATCTCTCTCTCTCTCTCTCTCTCTCTCTCACACACACACACTAATAAATGCTTGTAGGTAATGCTAAATGTTTACTTATATTTACTTTTTTCTTGCTCATTGTTTGCATGTATACGCATGTGTATATGCGTATGTATGTAACCTCTGCAATAAAATGTGAAAATGCAAAAATGTGAAACAATTGTCACTTAACCCTTTCAACTTAATGAATAAACATTTTTGCAAAATGCACTACAACTACCAAAGCTCTTCACACTTCTACCACCCATACCTACATTACTTCCAGATTCTGAAATTGCAGTAACTCAAAAGGAAGCACATGATGTTTCAAATGTGTGAAAATAGTAAAAGTTGTGTGAAAATGAAGCAGCAGCGCATAATTTTGATTGATCGTGTTGTTGTATTTTGGGTAGGTCATCCACGACAGCGAAATTCACAGCAACTTCAAAGTCCACTTTCTCTGTGAGATAATGTATTGCCCGTATACATGCACATGTTAGCCTAAGTCCAAGTGTACCTGGTGCTAAAAATCAAAATAACACAAAGGAATGGACAACCAATCATTTGTACAGTGTAGGCCACATTTCGTGCGACAACCATGGCACACTGGGGCGCTTGGCCAAATTATGTCCCCACCAATATCAACACCGTTTTTACGCCCTTGATGGAAAGAAATCTGCAAAATTTGGCCTTGAATTAGATTGTCACGGTTTCTCACTCTCTCTCTCTCACTCTTTCTCTCCCCTGTGTTCAGAATACTTTACAGTTCATGTTATATGATAACTGATATGATATAGTTTAAGGTGTCTTTTAAAAGTTATCTTCAGAATAGTGTTCATCTAAGAGACTGATTACAATTTTACAATACCCAACACACACACGCGTGTGCATGCATGCTCAAGATGCTTTACAGTTCATGTTGTAATGCATTGACATGACAAAGGTTTAAGTTTTTTTTTTTTTTTAAAGTATTCGGAAATTCATAACAGTGTTCATCTAACCAATAAGAATGTTATAATTTTACATTCACAACTTTGTTTGGCTATTTTTGGTTACAGTTGTTTACAGCAAGACTGTACTGTTCATTTTTTTATGGTAAGAGACCAAACAGACTAAATTGATTTGTTTAATGAAATTGTGTGCCTAAGAAGGTTTTGAAATAAATGTCTTGTTTTTTCTATATGGTCCATTCATTGTAATTTCCACAACACCCATTAATTTCCACCGCACCCAGTAATTTCCACCACCCCATACCTTTTTTAAAAAATAGTTACAAAATTCTAATCACTCATTAAAAACTTCTGCATAGTTTATGAGATAATGTTCCACTTAATGTAAAAACACAAATAGTTATTTCCTGAAATGTGTCTAACCATTTCAATATTATATTTCAGGTTGTGGTGGATGTACTGTAAGCTTTGTGTTTGGTCCTCATCACAATTAAATGTACCTAATCCACAAATGTATGGTAATTGCAATATAGGTATAAACTGGTAAAACTGTGTGTGAAAGTGGTCTTACACTGTTGAGAAATGATGTATATCATACTATTTTAAAATAAATATCAAATATGTACATGTGATGGAAATTACATTTGTTCAATGCGGGTCGGAAAATATGTAAAAAAAACACCAATTTGTCTTGTAATGTTAGTGCGTGCTCTTATGGATCATCAAACTCGACTGGTTATACTAACCTATTAGACTGTGACAATTTTGATATGAACACTTTTTTTCCCTCAAGTTCACAAAGCCAAAAGTGCCCATAGTTGAAGAATCGCCCTTGAAATGAGTTTTACCTCTGAGGTGACAAGTGAAGCAAAAATAAATCCCACCAAAATGAAAACAGAACCATCGTTTTTACATTTTTATTATTCGTATACAATACAATTATACAAAACAATCACAATACAACTACACAAAAAAAAAAAAACAGAATTCAAACACAACACGGAATTTAAATTAAGTGAGAAACCAAAATTAACAGTGAGGAATAATGTGTATATGGAGATGTCCATGTATGTTTGTATATACAAGGAGTAGTACTGACTTACTGTTGGACCGGGGAGATGGAGGCTAGATTGCAGAGAAGGAGGGTTTCAAAGGAAATGAGTATTATTATCTTTATGTAGGATAATAATAAGAGAAATAAGAATAGGGATAAGACTAGGAATAATTTGATTAACTGACTGATTAAACAGATTGCCTGGGCACCCAAGTATGACCACGATGTCGTCCTGCCCCCGCACAAGATATACCACAATGAGACGGCAGAGGGAAGGCCCTGCGTGCTAACCAGCCCACGGTCCATGGCCCAGGGCCCCCAGCACGACCCACCACACCTCGACTCCAGACCATCATGCAACATGCCATATTTGTCCTATGTAAGAATGTAAATGGCTATATTGTGGGCTTTCTCTAATGTATTACATTAAACGAAGTGTGCACGCAGGGTGAGTCTCTGCCCAGATTTCCCCCTGCACGCCACAACAACCCTGCGTACTCATAGATATATGCCTCCTCTAAATTGTGTTAGCATTAAAAGAAGTGAGGCATCTGCATGCATGCCTCGCTTGCCCTAGTCTATTTGTTGTTCTTTTTATTGGTAGATGTATGCAATCTAATGTGTAGTGCATTTAAAAGAGAATAAGGCGTGTTGTGTATTGCCAGGAAGAGGTATGTGTGTGTGCACAAAGGGCGAGTGCGCGGCAGGGGCCCAGAACCCACGAATACCCCACAGCACCGACCAACACCGGTCCCACATGGCAACCCGACAGGACCGGGCCACCCGAGCCACCCATGGGGCCCAGGCAGAACAGGGATGAGTGAAGTAGAGAGAGGCAGAGAGAAAGAGAAGGTAGGAAAGGAGAGGAATAAATAAATAAGGGAGGGGAGAGGGAGATTGTATATAAGAATAAGGTAATCCTTAGACCCAAGAGTGCTCAAACTAGGAGCAATAATACAACAAAATAAAGAGAAAATACTTCAATTTGTACACATAATTTTATTGTGAATGACAAGCCTGTTTTGAGAGCGACTTGCTCTCTCATCAGGTGCAGCAAGAATATCGATACACGGCTGCTTTTATACTCAAAAGGTGTTAGCTAAAATAAACCTACTAGCGTGCCGGCATGCGCTGGATAGTTCGTTGTGCTTATTTAGCGTGCCTAGGTGTGGTTTACATACAATAAAATATTTTTATGCGAGGCACAAGTTACAGCGCTTAGTGCTATTATTGTATGCCGGGGCGCGTGCTATAATGTCCCATATATAATGCCAATATATAATTTTCTTTGGATTGCTCCATTCGTCGAGCACTGTTTTATCCGAAGTCACAATGGAGAAGATTAACTTCAACTGTTCCATCAAAAAAGTACCGATACCAACCAAGCAAGAATACCTAAAGAGGCTTGTAGAAATGACAGAAAAACTCATTAAGCGAATGCGCTGGCGCGCTTTCCACTTCCTCAACCCATCAACATCGGGGAGATCTAAAGAAACCTACGGCTTTGGCACAAAGGGAACAGCGCCTCAAATACCGGAATTAGCCGAGTTTGAAGACCGAATGGCGGAGCTCATCCAGAACATCGAATTCAGATCCTCATCTCCCTCCAAGTTCCAGAAGTGCTTGTCAAAACACATTGATACCATCAACTCAGACACACGCGTGTACGTCCCTGCTGACAAAACCACCAACTTTTACAGGCTACCACTGGACGATTACAAGGCACTCATAAAAAAAGTCTATCGAAAAGGAGTATAAGAAGGCACCTGGAAACCTCGAACAGCAAATTAACACTAAGGCAAAATCCATCGCCAACCGCCTCAAATTAGATGACCGCATCGAATCTCTAGCACATAAAGACGCCTTTATTACCTTTAAGGATCATAAAGGAAACTTTGTCAACAATCCGACATGCCGTCTTATAAACCCCACCAAATCAGAAATAGGCATAATTAGTAAGAAGATCCTGGATAGAATAAACACAATTAGCAAAACAGGCATCCTTCAATAGAAAAACACAAAGGCCACGCTAGACTGGTTTAATGCCATCCCAAACAAGAACAAGTGTTATTTTATTGCCTTCGATATCATGAACTTTTATCCGTCCATCTCACGAGAGCTCTTAATTAAGGCACTTGACTTTACGGCTGCGTACACCAACATAAGCGCCGAAGACAAAGAAATAATCTTGCATGCCAAACAATCTTTGCTGTTCAGCAATAACAACGCTTGGATAAAGAGAGACTCCCAAGACTGCTTCGACATCACAATGGGGTCGTACGACAGGGCAAAAATGTGTGAGCTCGTGGGAACGTTCCTTTTGCATCAACTTCCCCCCAGCGCCCGTGGGCCTGTATAGAGATGATGGCCTCGGCGCTTTTCATGATACGCCACAGCGCATCGAGCGAATAAAGAAGGAAATATGCAAAGTATTTACCAACAACGGCCTGAAAATACCAATAGATGCAAACAAAAAAGTGGTTAATTTTTTGGATGTGACTCTAGATCTTAATAGGCAATCATATGAGCCCTACGCTAAACCTAACAATATCCCACTGTATGTACACAAGGAAAGCAACCACCGCCCTACCATCGCCAACAACATTCCAGTAGGGGTAAACAAATGCCTTAACGAAATATCTTCATCCGCCGAATGCTTTGACAGAGCAGCGCCACAATACCAACATGCCCTTGACAGCAGCGGCTATGGGCACCATCTACGCTTTGATGTGACCAACGCCCAAAGAATCCGTGCCAGACGAAATCGTGGCCGGAAGATTACGTGGTTTAACCCCCCTTATAACAAACAGGTCAAAACAAACATGAGGGTGAAGTGTAAAACAAACGTGAGGGTGAAGTGTAGAGAATCTTAATCCAATTAATGAATGATTCCCCGAAACCAAACTGCCCTAATGTGGAAAACAGGAAATTCCAGTTGACCCTATCAAAAGCTTTTTCTGCATCAAGAGTTGCTATAATGTTTTTTTCTTGTATAGTTGAGGAGTGGTACATTATGTTAAACGATCTGCAGGTGGGTGGCACGGTGGTGTAGTGGTTAGCGCTGTCGCCTCACAGCAAGAAGGTCCTGGGTTCGAGCCCCGGGGCCGGCGAGGGCCTTTCTGTGCGGAGTTTGCATGTTCTCCCCGTGTCCACGTGGGTTTCCTCCGGGTGCTCCGGTTTCCCCCACAGTCCAAAGACATGCAGGTTAGGTTAACTGGTGACTCTAAATTGAGCGTAGGTGTGAGTGTGAATGGTTGTCTGTGTCTATGTGTCAGCCCTGTGATGACCTGGCGACTTGTCCAGGGTGTACCCCGCCTTTCGCCCGTAGTCAGCTGGGATAGGCTCCAGCTTTCCTGCGACCCTGTAGAAGGATAAAGCGGCTAGAGATAATGAGAATGAGATGAGATCTGCGGGTGTTGGAGGAAGAAATTCTGCCTTTAATGAAGCCAGTCTGATCTGGGTGGATAATGGATGGGGAGACCTCTTCTAATCTGTGCGCTTATATACGCAAAAATAAATCCCCCCAAAATGAAAACAGAACCATCGTTTTTACTTTTAATTTGTCATCCACATGGAGCTCATTATGTGTTTAGGTCGGCTTACACCACAGCTCTTTTCCATTTAAGATGTGTGTTCATGGTATTTGAGCTGAACATGGATGCTGACAGGAGGATTTTTTCCTCTCAGCGGGCATAATCACAGTGACTTCCACATACTGTATGATGATGTCATGTGCAGACCCTCTATTCACTGAAGGGTCTTGTGACCTGACACTGTGCAGATCCTCTACCAAACAGTGAGATGTCTGCTGAAGGTGCTCCCTATTTATTAACATGAAGAGGTACACTAATGGGCAAAAGTATGTTGACACTTGAACATCACACCCATATATGGTTCTTTCCCAAACAGTTCTCACAAAATTTGAAGCACACAGTTGTACAGAATGTCTTTGCACACTATAATATTACAAATTCCCTTCACTGGAACAAAGATGCCCAAAACTGTTCCATCATGACAATGTTGGTCTTACAAGTTGGTGCCCATGTGGATGGCTGCTGCCATTCCATGTCCTCCTCAACTTTTTAAATTTTATTTTCTAGTACTTTCATAACCTGTAACGCAGGTGTGGGGAACGTCTGGCCTCCAGGCCATATATGGCCTGCAAGACCATTTGATCCGTCCCACAAGATGATTCATAATTACTCACACACACAAAAAAAATAAAATAAATCAGAAAAAATGAGACCGCAATTAATAAAATAGGCAAGTTGTTGTCTTTCGGGACCAAGGTCAGAGTCCTGAACCCCACACGAGCAGAACGTGGTTATGCGAGGTCACGGCATGTCATTTAGCGGGCATAGACAGACTGTTTAACGATTTTACCAAAACGCACCTTGGCGTGTATGAAGAAGGGAAAAGTAGATGCGGAATGTCATGCTTTTCAGGAAAACATGGGCAAATGATTATTTTTTCATAGAAGTAAAAAGCAAGCCAGTTTGCTTAGTTTGTGGGGACGCCCTTGCAATGATGAAAAAGTCTAATCTGGAGCATCATTACAGCACCAAACACGCCAAGCTGGACGAGCTGAAAGGACAAGTGCGTGTGGAGAAAATTAATGCTCTTTGGTGGAGTTTGTGCGCCCAACAAGCAACATTCACAAGACCTAAAGGTAACCAAGAAAACGTGACACAGCCTAGTTTTGTGGTAAGTGAGCTAATTGCCAAGAAACTGAAACCACATTCAGAAAGGGAGTTTGTGAAGGAGTTCCTTGTCGCTGCCACAGAACTGCTTGCACCAGATAAAGTGAAACTTTTTCAAAGTGTCAGTTTGTCTTGAAGAACTGTCTCCGATTGGATTACTAACATGGCACAAGATAGTGAGAAAACACTGAAGGATACAGCAAGGATTTTCAGTTTCTCTCTTTAGCTTGTGACGAGACAACAGACATCACAAATACCGCCCAACTTGCCATTTTTGTGCGTGGGATTACAGTCGAGTTTAATATGCGAGAGGAAATGCTGTCTTTGCAAGCCATGCATGGCACTACCAAAGGTGAGGATTTGTTTGGGCAAGTTGTTTTGGCTATGAATAAATTTGATGTGCAGTTTGACAAGCTAAGTGGACTGGCTACAGATGGAGCCCCAGCCATGGTTGGCGTGCAGAAAGAATTGACTGCATTGGTTAAAAAAGACATGAGTTGTCTCAGTCTGGATCCAAATGAGTTGGTTGTGTGCAACTGTATCATACACCAAGACAGCCTGTATGCACATTCCCTGAAGCTCAGTAATGTGATGACTACTGTTGTTTCCACCATCAACTTCATTAAAAGGAGAGGACTTAACAGCCGCCAGTTTAAAGAGCTACTGAGTGAGCTTGAGTCAGAGTATGGAGACCTGGTTTACCATTGTGAGGTGTGGTGGCTGAGTTGCACAGATATGCTTGCACACTTCTACAACATGAGGGAAGAAGTAAAGCAGTTCATTGAGATGAAGGGCAAACCAGTCATTGAACTCAGTGATAGCAAGTGGCTGTGTGATTTGGGCTTCATGGTGGACATTACCAAATACCTCTCAGAACTGAATGTTAAGCTCCAAGGTCCACCAGCTTTTCAGCTCACTGTTTTCAAATGTAAAATCATTTGAAGCTAAACTGAAGCTGTGGCAAGTGCAACTGGAAAGGGGAAACACTGTGCACTTTCCTACTTTGCAAGAACAAAAGCTTGCTGTGGCATCTGAATATGCTGGGGAGTGTGCAAAACTACTCCAGGCCTTTGGAGAGAGATTCCAGCTGATTAGAAGTTACGAGAAGGACCTGAACATATTTGCAACACCATTCAATGTGGAACCAGCTGATGTGCCTGAAAACCTACAGCACGAAATGATTGAGCTGCAAACCAGTGATGAGCTCAAAGCTAGGACAACAACCTTCTTCTGCTTGAGTTCTACAAACTGTATGTGCATCCTGAGGATTTTCCCACTCTGAGGAGACATGCACTGAAGTTTGCATCACTGGGACAACTTACTGCTGTGAGCAGTTCTTCTCAAAACTGACCCTTGCAAAGAATCGGTTCTGCTCAAGACTGACTGACCCAAACCTGGAAAACCACCTGCGAGTAGCATCGTCATCTGAACCATCTGACATCAGATGCCTCACCAAAGAGAAGCAGTTCCAGCCTTCACATTAGGTCGGCCAGATATAAGAATAATAATTGGTAAAATATTATTATATTGTAACATCTTCATTACATAAAATGCTCAAAGTGCTTTACATCAGCACATAAAAAATCAATAAGAACACAAGACTAAAAACAGAGCATTAAAACAATAAGTGGTGGATAAAATTTAAAAAGAAAATGGGAAGATTAAAAAGGGATAAAACAGAAAGCTACACCAATAAAGTTGCTTTTTTATTTGAATAGTATGAAAGAAAGCTAAAATAACTGGGCTGCATCTTTAAAATTTTCAGCAGAGGTTATATGGGTTAAATTTAGCTTGGCCCGCATAGGATGTTATAAAACTCGAAATGTCCCTTGATAGAAAAAAGGTTCCCCACCCCTGCTGTAACTTGATAAACCAGTACAACAGACATGCTCTTCTGGTTACGAAGCTAAATTTGCAGTCTGGAATATTTAGATGAAATTAGCATCCTGGAACGACACTGAAAGACTTTGCTTTTGTTGGATTCAACTAACCTTGGAAAAGGTGGAGCTGCTTTGCAACAATGTTTATTGTTAAAAGCGCTATACAAATAAACTTGACTTGACCTTGGATACTTCACCTGAAAAGAGAAAGGAGCGGAAGTCCTGGTCAGGCTGAGGAACAAACAACACTGCTCCACACTTCCTACCATTCTTCTCCGGAATGTTCAATCTCTGGACAATATTCTGGATGAACTAAGAACCAGACTGGCCTTTGATTAGGACATTAAAAACTGTAATATCATAATTTTCATGAAGAGATGGCGGGACCCCTTGGTCCCTGTCTTGGCCATTCTACCTGAGGGCTTCTCCATTCATTGTCTGGACAGAAAATGGAGGCTGGTAAGCCAAGCGTGTTGGTGCTTTTATCATGGTCAACAACTGGTGGTGTTCGGAAGGGAGAGTCTATCTACAGGGTCCTCTCCTGATCTTGAACACCTCAGTCATGTGCAGAAGTTTTCATCTGCCCAGAGAGTTTACAGCGGTGTTTTTCCCCCAACTGTTTAGATCTCTCCCTATAGCCACACCACACAGCATATCCAGTAATTTAGCAAAAGAGTCTTTTTTTGGAAATCTAAAGTCATTTAGCACAAATCTAAAGTCCATCCATCCAGTATCTGTAGCCGCTTAGCCTGTTCTACAGGGCTCAGGCAAGCTGGAGCCTATCCCAGCTGACTACGGGCGAAAGGCAGGGTACACCCTGGACAAGTGGCCAGATCATCACAGAGCTGACACATATGCCGCTTTTACACTACCAACGCGGCTGAGTTGGGCTGAGCCGTGCCGTGCTGAGTTGGGCTGAGTCGAGCTGAGTGGGGCTGTTGGAGTTGCATTTCGACTACAACCGCGCTGAACCGTGCTGGCTGGAAGTGGGTGGACACATTGGGTGGAGTTAGCGAAAGTGGGTGGATGTCACGTGATGTCGTTAGGCGGTGCAAACAGTGACATCAGTGACCTTTTAAGCGGTAGTCTCACGACCCGGATAGTAAACAATAAACATGGAGGACATGGAGTCGTTAGTGTTGCTGGTCTTGGTGCTGTGGCTTGTTGTCACCGACAACGCCAACAGATACTGGCAAGAGCGTATAGATGAGGCGAGGCGCATAAGGCTTCAGAAATTCTCGTAATTCGTAATTATTCTTCTTCCGGGTTTACGGTGTTTACAGATCCCAGCGTGCTCGCGGGGCGTGTGTGGGCATGTGAGGACACTCCTCCTCACCAATCAGTGCACAGGGGAATGTCTCCTCACGCCCCTAGCCCCACTCGGCTCGGTTTGGCTCGCTTCAGCCCCACTCCAAAACCGTGCGAGTTTTGGGTGCTGAGTAGGGCTGAAGCGAGCTGAGTCGTGCTGCTCTGAGGTAGTCGAAACGCGAGCCGTGTCGGGCTGAAGTGAGCTGAAAAAGGGTAGTGGAAAAGGGCCAATAGACATAAACAACCATTCACACTAACATTCACACCTACTGTCAATTTAGAGCCACCAATTATCCTAACCTGCATGTCTTTGGACTGTGGGGGGAAACCGGAGCACCCAGAGGAAACCCACGCGGACACAGGGAGAATATGCAAACTCCACACAGGACGGACCCCTTCGGCTGCTAGGCTTGAACTCAGACCCTTCTGTCTGTGAGGCGACAGTGCTAACCACTACACCTCCGTGCCACAAATCTAAAGTCATTTAGCACAAATCTGAAGACATTTAGCACAATTCTAAAATCCTTTCACACAAGTTCTAAGAACATTTAATCTTTCTTTTAAATACTTACTGAGAATGTTTCAAGATGTTTGATGGATTTTAATGGACGTTGTGATGGTAGTTCTCCTTGTTTGATGGAGTGTGTATGTTAGTCATAGAAAGGCCATTTCCATAACACCAAAAAGGAGGACACTTTGCAAAATTCAGTGATGCCAACACAAAACAGAAAAATAATACCAAACCCATAACACATAATCAGACTCTGGTGCACTTACCATGAATGATGCTTATTTTTGATACTTTTGGCCTTTCCTGTCACCCCTTTTGCTATAAATAAGTCAGTGTAGATCTCTCGGGCCACTTGGATAAACTTTACAAAGCTGCGAAGCAGAGATTGTCATTTTTAGGCAATGAAGCTTCACAGAAAAATTATGAAAGTGAAAGGGCACCTGCGCTCTGACTGTTGTTTTTGTGCTTGTCTGTGCAGCATGTCGCTCAATTGCGCCTTTCCCTTTGCTGCTTACAGCCACATCACAACGACACAAATTACAGTGAGTCATCCTTTCTGCTTTTTTGCGATGAATTGATGATCTTCATTAAACTGTGGCTGGAGCTGGCCAAACCGTCTCTGACCTGGTCTGATTTGACCTCAAGTCACATGGCTAATTTGTTTACATTCAGCTATTGACCAATGACATTTCAAATATTTATTTGACACCGTCATCAAAAGAGTTATGTCAAAAGTATTGATGGAGTGTATCGTTAGGCAAAAGCTATGTATTAATACCATTACTCAGTTATTTTTTGTGAAAGTATAAAATTGACTGGATCTCAAAAGGAGGACACATGAGCATCCAGCTCAAAGCTGCGCCGGTAGATGGATATGTTATTTCATAATGTATGAGTCATAGCATAGCAGAAGATAATGATTTATCACACAATTAACAGTGTGAATGCATGGGAGTAGGAGGGATTTAACACATACAGTATTTCAATAGTTTGTCCCTTTTAAGAGCAAATCTTTCACTGGGTACTGGGGACAAAACAAAATTATCAAAATAAAAGCTCCCCATAAAAATCCGATTGGATTGGAAAAGTGAATTTCTTCATCTATCCCACTGCTGTTAGAACAACAGTTCTGTCAGGACCATTTTCATCAAGGAACTTTATTTCCATTGCAATATTTGTAGCAAATTGGATTTGGCAGATGCCTCTGTTCTGGGACCTCCCTGCCCTTCCATGTACCTGCATGGAATGGCTAAAGCAGTGAGGGTGGCAGCAATGGAAATGGCATGGATAAAGGATGTCCCTGCCCTTCCATGTGCCTGTGTGTTAATTCTTGAGGCAGGGAGAGCCCCTCTCTGCCCATCCATGTACTTGCATGGAAAGGCTAAAGCAGAGGGGGTGGCAGCATTGGAAATGGCATGGACTAAAAATTTTAGTCTCTTTGACAAGGGCCAGATGCAATGGCTAGATGACTGGATCAACACATCTCCAAAATTGCAGGTCATGGGGGTGCTTCCAGTATGCAGCGATGATCATCTATCAGAAAGTGGTCCATGGAAGGACAGAGGAGGAGCTGTAGCACAACTTACTAAAAATGTTAATGCTGGCTATGATAGAAAGGTGCTAGAATGCACAATGCATCACAGCTTGCTTTGTATGGGCTGAGTAGCTGCAGGCTGGTCAGGACACTCATGCTGACTTCTATCCACCAAGGAAAGTGCCGACAACAGACATTTGATCATCATTAAATGGACCATGGGGCAATGGAAGAAGGTGGCCTGGACTGGTTTGTGCGCAGGCATCAGTGAGGCAGAAATGACATTGATCGACCGACATGTAACTCAGAGGGACAGATTTTTTGGGGGAAGCGGGAAGAAAAAAAAAGCACAGCTTGTTGGGTATGCCCAATGTCACCTGAATAAGTTGGAAACTAACTATGGCCGGCATAAGAAAAAGGGGAGAGCCAGAAGGTAACACAGGCATGAGGGAGCCCCGGGACATAAAGCAGCAGCCACTACACCGTCAACAAACTCAAGTGAGCAAGTGAGTGGGGACTGACAGCATCCATACATCCCAGTTTACCAAAACACTCTATGTCTGAGGACCCTCCAGATCTACACCTTTATCTCATAAACACCAATAACACAAGGCTTGACTAAACAGATGTGTTTTCAGCCGAGACTTAAACACTGAGACTGTGTCTGATTCCCGAACACTACTTGGAAGGTTGTTCCATAACTGTGGAGCTTTGTAAGAAAAGGCTCCGCCCCCTGATGTAGCCTTCACTATAGACCCCTTTCACATGACGTCACCGCGCCGCGACATTTTGTTAGGCGCCATATTGGAAGACCAAGTACATGCACTCACAATATAAAACAAAGTATGAGCGAGAGTAAAGTGACACGATGGATGATAATTCGGGTTATGTGAGTACATTACCAGCTGCAGAAAGGGCACGGTATGTGAAGAAACTGGCTGTGATTGATGGGTTTGACCCATATGATAAGACTCAGAAAAAATTATGTGAATCCAAGCACACAGTTTAACGCAAAAGTTCGTTTATATCCCGACCTTGTCAGCTGTCAGATTTATGTTAATGGACCCGGTAAGCTGGTAAATAATATTTATTTATTTTTTTCTTTACCAAATTCTAACAGAAAACGAGAGCGCCCGAAAGGGAAAACCGAGCCGAGCCGCCTCACAGCTGTAATGCAAATTGCTTTCCTCCTCAGTATACAAGTGCGCTTCCATGGCAGGGAAAAAGAAACTACATTCTGCCGCCTATGTAGTCCCCTATTTAAACAAATAGGAGTCATTCATACGGAAGCGTATTGCTTTCACTTGGAAAAAAAAAAAGAATCCAGTTTTTTTGAGTAATTTATTTTTTTGGTTTGTTTTTCGGGGTAATTATTTCAGTTTTTCTGAGTATTTTTTTTCTTCCTGTTTTTCTGAGTAATTATTTTATTTTTTGATTTGTTGCTTTCACTTGAAAAAAAAATCCGGTTTTTCTGAGTAATTTATTTTTTGGTTTGTTTTTCGGGGTAATTATTTCAGTTTTTTTGATTAATTATTTTTCTGTTTTTCTGAGTAATTATTTTTCTGTATTTTATGGTAAGTTTTTCTTTCGTAATTAATTTTTTTTTTAATTATTGAGATACTTCGAATGGAAGCAAACATGGCTGGCTTGTTTAGTTTAATCAAGTTTTACTTTGATCTGGGTTTAAGACACTGGGAGATAGTCCTGTCTTTAAGTCATATAGATGGTATTACTATTAGTTTGTCAACTTTACGCAGGCACCTGAAGACTTTGAGGTTGTTCAGAAGGAAAGCCCATTCAGATCTCTTAGACACAGCAATGTTTCTCCAGGATCAGCTGGACATATATGGCATGCTCCATGGATACAAGATGATGCATTTGAAATGCATTCAGGCTGGCTACGTGGTGACTCAAGAGACGATCAGGAGACTGCTGAAAATATTGGATCCGCACGGTGTGCAGCTGAGGTGCCGGAATCGCCTTCGGCGGCGTATGTACCAGAATCCAGGCCCAAACTTTTTATGGCATGTAGACTCATATGATAAACTCAAACCGTACGGGATCTGCATCAATGGTGCAATAGATGGATTTTCACGAATGGTGATATGGTTACATGCCTACTCTACAAACAGTGATCCCAGAATAATCGCGCAATACTTCATTGATGAGGTGTCATCAAGGAATGGAACTGCTGCCCGAATTCGTTCGGACCTCGGAACCGAGAACTGTTACATTGAACAAATGCAGATGTTCTTGAGGCACGATCATCTGGACAACTTTTCGCACAGATGTTATCTGTATGGATCGAGCAATCACAACCAAAGAATAGAGAACTGGTGGGGCTTTTTAAGGAGGCAACATGCACAGTTCTGGATGAACATGTTCCAAGATTTAAAAGACTCAGACTCCTTTTCTGGTGACTTCCTGGACAAAAGTCTCATTCAGTTCACATGTCTTGAAATAATAGAGGTAAGAACTGCAAAACGTTTATGTTGTTTTTTCCCATAGTGCTATATATGTCAGAATAATACTGTGACACTTGCTCAGCTTAGTGCTTAATATATAGGCCTACTATTATTAGTGAAAAAGAGCTCACTCCATGTAGGCTATATTCAAAACCTTAGTAAAGTAAGCTTTAAAGTCAACAATATTCAAAGTACTTAAAGTATGAAAAGTATAAAATGCAATAAAATGTTCCTGTCAGTGTTTTGATGTTTTTAATTGCGTAATACAGTTTATTATTGCAGATGTTTAAGTTGGAGCTGATTTGAACTACATTACTGGCTAATTTAATGATCATGTGTGAACTGAATTTCTCACTTTCTATTTTTATTTATCTTTAGAGAGAACTGCAGGACGTTGTTCACCTCTGGAACGCTCACAGAATTCGCCCATGCAGAAATGCTGTGTCTCCAGGTGGGCGTCCAGTCATGATGTACACCCTACCCCAACTTTTTGGTGCCAGAGAGTACCTGAAAGAGGTATCCCAACAAAAAATAGAAGCCTGCAGAGAGGAATGCCTTCAGAGAGGTCCGTATCCCTGTGATGATACAGTGTTTGACATTTGCTGCCTTGCCATGGCAGAAAACAGTCTTCATCCACCCACCTCTCCAGAGGAAGCCATTGAGCTTTACATGTTTTTACGTGCTTACATACGAGCTTGAATTTAATGATCACAACCTGCTCTACTGGATTAAATGACTGGATGTAAGCCTCCACATAAGGGTAGAAAATCTTATGGACCATGAATTTCTAACTGTGAACTCTTTACTAATAGACATCTGCCATTTGTGCTTTGTATATCTTTCTGTTCATTATGGAAAAATTACACATCATAATAAGTGCTGGCAGTCCAATAGCTGCATATGAAATATCGCATCACATGTTACATGTTGTGAAAAAATGGAAAATCTTGGGTGCATTGTAAAAAGAGCAGCCATCAAACAGGTTATAACATCTTGTCCTTAATGGTGTGTATGCTGAATTTCAAATGTAGCGCTTACAGACACAATACCTGTTAAAACTGAGCAGTGAAACTCTTTTCTCTTTTGATATTTAGTTATTGTTTATCGTAGCATTTAGGAAATATACCTTCCTGTTTTTTTGTTTCTCTCATGAAGTTACTATATGTCCATTTGCAGCCAAACAATTACATGTAACAATATTTGGTGAATATGTGTGTATCTAAAATTAGTTGGTGATTGTGAATGAATGTCATCTCTTAAACTTAACTGAACAGTTTAGATCAACTATTCTTATGTATTTGAATGAAATGTCACTCTATAGATTTATGTTGAAATGCAGTTGTCAATAAACTTTCAGCAAATGAAGCATACAATTATCTTTTATTAGGGCATGCATCTTTCCTTGAATTTACACATTTGATAACTTTAACATTTCACAATAGAAGCACCCCATAACAAAAGGAACATGTCTAATTTTATGATTGTGGATGGAAACATATGTCTCACAGAGCAGGACTCCTGAACTACATGATTCAACAGTAAAGACAATCTGTTTGAAGACAGTACAAAACAAGACAGAGCTGTGATTCTATTTGTAAAAAACACACCTCAAAGTACCTTTTAATGTAACGAGCAGATTCACAAACACTGTCAGTATTAACATCTGACATGAGGTAGAGATTCAAATTCTGTTATGATTTAACAGTGAAAATATAACAGAAGTATTTTTAATGCCCAAACATCATTATCCTAGACTGATAACAAAAGTGTCTTAAATCAAAGTAAATTGTTAACTGTTTCTTGGTATGATAGAAAGAAAATATCCAAAATAAAAAAATTAATCTGTGCCCACACAGCCCCTGAGCTAGTCACATATTCTCCTTACATGCTCTGATAACAAAAAGTGTCTTAAAGCAAAGTAAGTTATTGTTTCTTGATATAATAAAACCAAAATCTTGAAATGTAATAACTATTTTGCACTGATCACACAGCACCTGAGCTACTGTAATCACATTTTCTCCTTATATGCTCTATCCCACATTCACACAGTCTAAACATACATCACTGGCACTGAAGGGGAAGAGAAAATTGTGTATGGTGTTCATAAGTCACTTATGCAATGTCCATTGCATAAGTGTTGCTGGACAGTATAGACACCATTTCAGCTCGAAGCTCAGGGTAGCTGCTGTAAGTTGATGGCAGCTCCACAGTTGGGCCACAAGTATGGGCAATTGGCCGCCGTGCTAGCCCTTCCAAAGAGGTGAATGTGACTTGAATTTCTTTTACACAGATGACATCAGACCCAGTCAGAAATCTCATCAGCTTCCGGAGACCTATTTCATCCAATCCCCTTATGTACTGATGTAAAAATCGCAAACTTTGGTTCTCTGCTGAATTAGCTGGAGAAGCTGTTATCATCTTAATCACCTTTCGTGTTGTTGGTTTAATGTCCTCATACAGCTTCTTCATATCCTGTAGACTTGGGAAAAACTTCCTGAGTATTGGTCCTGCAACCTCTGCAATATTATCCAATGCATATTTTGGGTGCTGGATCATTTGCTTGTGGGCGACCTGGACAAGCACAGCTCTCAAGTTATCTGGTGTCGGTACTGTTCTTACTCCCATGCGATCCATAAGATCAAGAAGCTCTTCCTCGTCATCGCCGACAACAGCCTCTTGCAAAGCAGTGGACAAGAGATCACGCTCAGACTGACTAAGATACAACATCAGGGAGTCAAACAGTAAATCAGGTGAAACAGAGTGTTCACCAAATATGACTGCTGCTGTAAAGGCTTGTGCCAGCCGAAATGGAAAATACCCCTGGTCCTTCAGTCCCTTGGCCAGTATCCTGCCAACAGACTTCCATTCCTCCTCTTGCCATTTTGGGGATAGTGATGGCACCCTCACATCTGCACCTTCTGCTGCACAGTCTAGGAATTCTGTCCAGAAGGCAGCATATACATCCCTTGACACACCATCAGCATCTGCCCCCATTTCATCAATGAAGCTGTATTTCACAGAGTAGGTCATCATTGCTTCATCTTTGAATTGAGCAATCAGTTCATCTAAGAGAGTCACTCTGTGAAGTTTCACAGTCACATGCAAAAGTTCACTTGCTGGAGTTGGTGGTCTAGCAGAAGCTGTCTCAGCATCAATAGGAGTTGAGGTGTAGGTGGGGGTGTTTATTTGTGCCTCTTCTATTGTAAGGATTGGCTCATGTATGAGTGTATCATCAAGATCACCTAAAAACGGCCCACCTGTCAAAGGACCAAAAATGACCTCTGATGTATTACACAAAGATGTAAGATCAATAACCTGAAGAGCTGCAGTAGAGACAACAGCTGATATTGTGGCAGTGCTTTGCTCATCATCTTCGACTGTGTGCATTTGATTTTCACTGTTATGTCTTTTTGGTGTCAGCTGCTCGACCTCTTCCATTGTGTGTTTATCTTGTCCAGATTCTGTTGTGCTTTCATGTTGCTCATCTGTCTGTACATCAGCTCCTTCCTCTTGGTCATCACCACTGGTCAGGGTCTTTGTGAACAAATAAAATCTTAACAACCCCAATTTGTGTGTCTCATAGTAGTCTCCCACACTAACATCCTCATCAACTTGTGCTTCTTGAAAGTTAACTATATCATGACTGAACTCTTCCCACTTTCCCATCGTTGACTTTTCATTAGGGAAGAACAGTTTTTTAGCTTGTGACAGAATCTCAGTTTTAGTGGCATTCTTGTTCATATCAAGAACTCTGGTTCCTCCACCACTGCGTTTTCTGACCTGTCTGTTGTCATGTATCCACCCTAATTCTATTTTTCTGGTTGTCTTCCAGGCTCTCTTATTACGTTTTAGATGCACATTTGTTGGTTGCACTGTATTCTCCCCCTCAAAACCTTGATCGCTGTCTTTGTTGCTCATTGTGCCCATTTTCTTTTTAAGTTTTTTAAATAAGGACAGTCTTTTTGTATCATCTCCACCTCTTCTCTGTTTTTCCATACAGAAACGCCTTGTGGCAATCCTGTCACCATAGGCTGGAATGTAAGAAGCCATAGTGGCATCATCTATTTCTCCAATTACCGAGCTATCAATCTGCAATAAAAACAAAAAGTATAAATTAGACATGACAAAGGTTGAAATATATTATCGCCAAGACTAGTTACTTCTGTGCCAAATTCCAGGACAACCAATTATAAATGCCTAATGTAGATGATAACATAATGGACAGTATGAGACAGTACAAAAACAGCTTTTGAAGTTGTGACTTACATGATCCTGCTGCATTTTCTGAATACTCTCCTCAGGAACACCTCTGCTGCGAAGAAATATCCACAGACCATTATCTTGTTGGAGGCCGGGGGTTGAGGATGTAGCCATTGCTGGCACTGCAAAAATTTAGGAAAAAGGCAGAACCTATATAAAAATTTGTTGCACCAACAAATAATATGTTTAAAACTGTCAAGGCCAATTGTATCATGATATTATCATGATATATATGGAAGCACAAAATAATTTTGTTTAAAATGGATGTTTCAGGTCTTGACTGTTGACCTATAAACACTCTGTATAATCAACTGAAAGTGGACCTGTCATTAAACATTTGAATACACTCACTTAAAATATCACCAAAATTGATTTGTGTAGTGTCTTTTGGTGATGAAAGCCTTCACTGGTTATTCATAAACAATAACATTACTCTGATAGTACAGAAGACTAAACTCAGCAGCTCAGAGTGGGCTTTTATTAGTAGTATTATTGTTGTTATTATTATGATTACTATTCAAATAGTCAATAAAATCCAGATTGGGGCTTTGCAACATAGGGCATGAGTAACTTGTACTTTACTAGTAAGCAGGTGCAAAAACGTTTTAAATTTTAAATTGTTTTATTCAACATATGGGCCTATTCAAATAATTATGTGCATGGACGTTTCATGCAGGATCCTTCCTCAGTGTGTTTCAGGTATGCATGCATGTATTAAATAAATAGGAAATAGCAAAGGAGAGGGAGCCCATGAGCAAGCCACAGCAACCTCAGCAACTCAAAAACACTCGTCATGGTCCGTCAATGGTCAATATAGTGACTAGTCTACTGGCAACGTTCTGTTTGTTTACATGTTTACATGCCCCATGTTAAACAACTTCTATGTTAGTATTCTCATGTTATGTCTCTACAGTGTTAGTGTATACTAATAGCATTTAACCTAACGTTATAACGAATGGCTCATCCTATTTGTGCCAAGCCAATATAATGAAAGAAAGGCGATTCATTTTTGATGAGCAACAATGTCCAGCACGATGGAAACAAAACTGTTAGCTTACCTGACATCTTAAATCATGCCGATAGACACCATTCGAACTACGGGGGTACTCGGGGGATCCGAGATCCCCTGAAACAGACATGAGATCCTTTGAAAACATGATTTGGGAAATGTTGGGGGGTCTCTAGCCTGACCGATTCGTTCATGTTTGTGGTGCCATTTGTTTGTTGACGCGTGTTGAAATGGAAGATTGGTTGTTGACATGATTTCCAGTGATGCTTTGGTGCTGCTGTGGATCAGATGTGTTGAGTAGCCTGACTGTTTTTTTTTTTCTTGCGTGTGGTATCATTGTTGACGCGAGGTTGTTTTTTGAACATGCCAATGCGGACACGATTTCCCCTGATGAGTTATGACTTCAGACGCAATGCGTGTGTGGAGGTGTGGAGTCCGCGTGATATGTGCGTAAGATAGGCTTCTCATGTGTTTGGAGGTCCGCGCTCCGAGACAAGCGCAAGCACACACACACACACACCCGCAAATATCGGCATAGTTCGAACACTGCCGATAGACATGTTCGTCTATCCCTAACTGCTACATTGAGCAATAGGCTTACAGTAGAAGGATAAAGTCTAAAACATAACAAGAGTATCATACCTTGTCTGTAACTGTAATTACATGCCTTACCTTTACTGAGCCAGTATGGTATAAAGTTGACAGTGGGGCATGCACGTACGGGGCAGGAGGCATCATAGATGGACGGGAGTCACTTGCAGGTTGCATGTTCTCGTGGGATTTCAAAGTATCTCGATAATTCAGAAAAAATAGCTCGAAAAACAGGGGGAAAAAATTTGCACGAAAAACAGAAAAAAAGTTACTACGAAAAACAGGGGGAAAAAATTTGCAGGAAAAACAGAAAAATAATTCAGAAAAACAGGAAGAAAAAAATACTCAGAAAAACTGAAATAATTACCCCGAAAAACAAACCAAAAAAATAAATTACTCAAAAAAACTGGATTCTTTTTTTTTTCCAAGTGAAAGCAATACGCTTCTGTACATTCAGGATTCAGCCATGTTTTTGCTCCGTGTTTTTACTCGACCAAAGTTAAACAGTATTATGAGCTTGAAATTGCATAAATAAAACCATTTGGTGAAACTTTGAAGAAGAGATTGTACTGGTTTAAAGTTTTTACCAAACGTTTTCATGTCGACTCCAATTAATACACTAGTAGAATCGATGACTAGTTTAGTAGGCCAAAACTTTTTTCAATTTTTGACTGTACCAGCCTGAAAAAACCTTGCGACAGTCAAATGGAAAAAAAGCAAGCTGGTCATGTTGTACTGGACTAATCTATGACTAATGAGTATAGTAAGTGATACTTGCATTTGCTTACCTCAAAGTGTCCGCAGATCATGCACAGACTTATCCATTATATCCACAGTTTTTTGCCAAGTCTCACACAGGTTTCTTTCAAGTCTACTGTTGGGCCAATAAATCATAAATAAAACAGCTCAGATTTGTTTGTTTAAGTCGTTTGCCACTCCACTTTATTCTCGTGGGTTCACATACTGGTGCCGTTATTTCCCCCTAATCACGAGTTTGTTGGTCTTCCAAAATGGCGCAGGGTCTGTTTACTTCCGGTTTCGGGTGACGTCAGTGAAAGGGGTCTATACGAGGTACCAGCAGATAGCCTGCACCTTTTGATCTAAGTAGGCGTGGCGGGTCATAGAGGAGCAGAAGTTCACTCAGTTACTGAGGTGTGAGACCATTCAGTGCTTTAAAGGTCAATAGTAGTATTTTATAATCAATACAAAATTTGATTGGGAGCCAATGCAGTGTTGATAAGACGGGGTGATGTGGTCATATTTTCTAGTTCTAGTAAGGACTCTTGCTGCTGCATTTTGAACTAACTAGAGCTTGTTTATGCATTTATTGGAACATCCAGACAGTAAGGCATTACAATAATCCAACCTGGAGGTAACGAAAGCATGGACTATTTTTTCCATGTCATGTAGTGACATTAAATTTCTTATCTTAGCAATATTTCTGAGATGAAAGAAAGCTATCCGGGAAATGTTATCAATGTGAGTTGATAACATTACCCGCGTTACCATTGATAATGAAAGCATGGACTAGTTTTTCCGTGTCACGTAGTGACATTAAATTTCTTATCTTAGCAATATTTCTGAGATGAAAGAAAGCTATCCGGGTAATGTTATCAATGTGAGTTTCGAATGAAAGACTGGGGTCAATAATCACCCCGAGGTCTTTTACTGCTGCACGTGAAGAAACAGAAAGGCCATCCAGAGTCACTGTGTAATCAGAAAACTTACTTCTAGCTGCATGTGGTCTGAGTACAAGTACTTCAGTCTTGTCAGAGATAAGCAGAAGGAAGTTAATAAGCATCCATTGTCTAATGTCCTTTACACATTCCTCAATTCTATTAAGCTGGTGTAAATATGAGCATAACTGCTATGCCACAGCTTTTTCAAGGATCTTGGAGATAAAGGGGAGGTTTGATATTGGCCGATAATTGGACAGCTGACAGGGATCAAGGTCAGGTTTTTTAATCAGGGGTTTGATAATTGTTAGTTTTAAGGATTTGAGTACATAGCCAATCGTAAGAGAAGAATTTATTATTTAAAGAAGCGGTTCAATTACTTCAGGTATTATCTGTTTGAATAGATGTGTAGGTAAGGGATCTAGTACACAAGTTGAGGCTTTTGATGCAGAGATTAATGAAAGTAATTCAGTTTCTTTTAGGGGAGTAAAACATTCTAATCGATGATCCGATACAGTTATATTGCTAACTACAGGGTCACTTTCATTGTCTGACCTTAAATTAGTAGTTTGAATTTTTTGTCAGATATTCTCAATTTTGTCATTAAAAAAATTCATGAAGTCGTTGCTACTACATACTGCAGGTGTGCATGTGTCTACAGTGGACTTATTCCTGGTTAATTTTGCTACAGTATTAAATAGGAATCTAGGATTATTTTTGTTATCTTCTATTAGGGAGGAGAGATATGTTGATCTCGCAGCACTAAGAGCTTTTCTATACTTCAGGAAGCTCTCCTTCCACGCTAATTTGAACACTACCAATTTAGTTTGATGCCATTTACGTTCCAATTTTCGAGTGGTCTGTTTTAAAGTGCGAGTGTCATCATTATACCAGGGTGCTAATTTTTTTTTTTTTTATCTCTGACCATTTTCCTTTTTAGAGGAGCTACATTATCTAAAGTATAGCACAACGTTGATTCTAAGCATTCAGTTGCCTGATCAAGTTCTGCAGGGGCCGACAGTGACCCAATCAAAGTTGATAACTCTGGGAGATCATTTATAAAGCTCTGTGCAGTAGTTGAAGTGAATGTATGTTTAATACAGTAGCATGGTGAGGTGCATATATTATTACTCAGACATATTTTGAATGAGATGAGATAATGATCTGAGATAACTTCAGACTGTGGAAGTATGACTATATTTTCTACGTTTAACCCAAATGTTAGTATTAGATCGAGGGTGTGACCACCATTATGGGTCGGTCCTATGATATTCTGATTAATCCCTACTGAATCTAAAATGGACACAAACGCTGTTTTTAAAGGGTCTTCTGGGTTATTGAAGTGAATATTAAAATCTCAAACAACTAAAGCTTTGTCGAAGGAAATAACCAGATCTGAGATAAAATCTGCAAATTCAGAAAGAAACTCAGAATATGGCCCCGGGGGCCTGTAAATAATAAGTAACGGAATTAACTGGGTAGACTTATTTTTCAAGGCTACATACATTATATTAGTATGAACAACTTCAAATGTATTAAATTTATAACCAGGTTTGTGTGTTACACCTAGATAATCGTTATAAATAACTGCGACGCCTCCTCCTCTGCCAGTTAGACGAGGCTGGTGTATATGACTGTATCCAGGAGGACTCGCTTCATTCAATGCTATATATTCATTTGGCTTAATCCATGTTTCTGTTAAACACAGTACATTAACCCTTTGGTGACTGACCCCTTGAAAATGGTTCCTCCAGGAACTATGACTTTTCAGTTGTCAAGACAACAGAAGAACTAAAATACAAAAACAGAAAGATACGTCACAATGCTCTTGTGCACAAAACAAAATGCTCTTGTATTTTAGTTTTTCAGTTGTCTTGACGACTGAAACGTCATCGTTCCTGGAGGAACCATGTTCAAGGGGTCAGTCACCAAAGGGTTAAACTCCTGATCAGTAATGAGTTCATTAACCATTCACGCTTTAGATGTAAGAGATCTAATATTTAATAGCCCCACCTTTAGATCAAAGGTGCTGGCAGCAGCTGTACAGTCAGTATGATCTAATTTTATATTGATTAGGTTACTGGAACAAACTCTCTGAGTATTTCTACTTTTTTGTTGAGCTTGGGGAACAGACACAGTCTTGATGTAGTGGACCCTGAATGACGACTCTGTGCAGCTAGCAGACAGTCGGTTTAGCCTGTTCGTCTGCTCCCTGGCCTTGGCTCTGGATTGTCAGAAATTAACTAGGCCTGTTCTGAGACTATGACCTATGCTGCAGGAAATGAGGGCAGCACCTTCCCAAATGGGATGGATACCGTCCCACCCTAACAGGCTAGCAGTGCCCTCAAAATTAGCCCAATTATCTATAAAGCCCACACTCTTTTCAGAGCACCACCTGGACAACCAGCAGTTCAGCGACCATAACCTGCTGTAAGCTACATTGCCATGCCACACTGGGATGGGGCCAGAGCATACCTCTACAAAATTACTCTTAATAACCTCAGACTGACGAAGGCATATATCATTAGCTCCTGCATGGATAACGATCTTTGAGAACCTGTGCTTGCCTAGGACCCTAAGATTACCTGCTATGTCTGGCACCCTGGCTCTCGGTATACACCTAACTAAAGCTGCTGGTGCCCCTAAAGGCTGAGCTAATTTCACATGCCATATGATAGAGTCCCCTATAACCAGAGCTCTTTCAGGTTTCTCAGCGGGTGCGTCACTAAGGAGAGCAAACCTGTTCGGCACGTGACGCGGAGAGGAGTGGTGCTCCCGTGGGCGAGCCTCAGCGGTAGCTTTGGCTCTATGCTTATGCCGCCAAGTTGTCACCCATTCGCCCCGCTGTAAGGGCTCTAATGCCAGAGTTGGGGGATTACTAACTCCACCTAGGGCATCCAGACTTTCCCCAACAGAAACTACACTGTTCTCACGCTCACTGGCCTTCTCTAAAGCCTGGACACGTGCTTCTAACACTATAATCTTCTCCATCAGAGAGCTAACTAATCTGCACTTATCACAAATAAAGTTATCGCTAGCGACGGAGGAAGAATGACTAAACATCCTGCACTCAGCACACTGAACAGGCTGAAGGTGTGCCATAATGAAAGGATTCATGTACCTTAATCGAAGATCTGTTGATATTAAAGCAGATCTGATGTGGATGGCCTCCGCTTGTGGTCTTTACGCAAGAGGGGGGAAAAAGAAAGCTTCTGTTCTCAGCGTTCTTCCAAAAAAAGAGAGAGAAAAAAACAGAAAAAGGAAAGCGAAAGTGGAAAATACAAAAAAGAAAGTGACAGTCCAATAAAAATGAAGAGAATACTGGAAAATTATTTGTAGATTTTTTTTTTTTTAAATTAGTAATTAACACCAACACTCAAGGAAAAAAGACTCGTCGCAAACAACTCGGGAACCAGGAAGTGCGTAGCACAGAATTGCTCAGTGAAGGTGAAATTTGCCATGGTTTATGTGTCAATGACGGGTCATTAAAATAGACACAACAACACTTTTTTCTTCCTGAACATGCTCCATTAAAAAGAACAATAGGATTGCAAAAGTGAAAATCTTTGCTATCTATATCAGTGTTTTAGATAGGATTTTAGATTTTTGCTAAATGACTTTAGATTTGTGTTAAATAACTTTGAATTTGTGCTAAATGACTTGTGTGAAAAGACTTTTGTGTGAAATGATGTGCTAAATAAAATAGGGCCATGTGGCCCAAAATTCATGAATTGCTCTATTCAGAAAAAAGCGAATAAAATTGGAAGTCTGTGAATTGAATTCAGTAGCTTCCGTTCCACGAAACAAAAATAACTGGGTGTCAGGGAAAATTGTTTTTATGACTTACACTTGAAAAATCTGAAAGGTAGTCCAGCTTTAATATCAAGCATCTGATCATAAACGAGAAATTTGAAACTTGAATCCCCTGTGTACAAAGCGAGCTCCATGAAAACCTGGTGTGTTATGGCTGGAGTGGAAGAACTCGAGTGTCCTGCACAGAGCCCTGATCTCAACCCCACTGAACACCTTTGGGATGAACTGGAACTGGAGCCTATTTGACATCCCAACATCAGTGTCTGACCTCACGAATGCTCTTGTAGGTCAATGAACACAAATCCCGACAGCCACGCCCCAAAATCGAGTGGACAGTCTTCCCAGAAGAGTGGAACTTATTATAACAGCAAAGGGGGAATAAATCTGGAATGAGACGTTCAGGAAGTACATATGGGTGAGATGGACAGGTGTCTACAAACTTTTGGCCATATAGTGTAGATTGTTGTCTCTACACTATTTTGCGAACTGCTCCACCTCCTTCCTGAACTCAGACTCATCATTGTTGCTGCTGAGGCCCAAAACTGGAGGATCTTCAACAAACTTGATGATGTGATTAGAGTTGAACTTTGTAGCACAGTCATGAGTCAGCAGTGTAAACAGCACAAACAGCCACAGCAATTTGAAACCAGCAACCCTTTTGATTTATTAAAAGACAACACATGCCTTTTATATAAGTATAGCGACATTTAATGTTATTAAATTTGACATTAAATAATAATGACATTAAATTTCATGATATGGTTCATTTATTTTTCACATGTAATTTTGACACAATTCATGGAGTTTCACATGTATTTTTTTCATTTAACTTTTTGTTTTTATAACATTTCACTAATTATTCACATGCTGTCAGATGCATTTGCTTGAATTCACGTGTGCAGTTTCATGGTGTATCGTATTGAAATGAACCTTCATCTGGTTTACTGTCTCATAATCACATGGAGAAAAAACTGATACTCGTGTGAAATCTGTGTGATTTTGCAGAAAAGGAATAATGCTTAGCACTTTCATTACAAACACAGTCAGGGAAATATTGAAGTGTTTAATGATAATGATTTATTATCTCTGTGTATTGTGTGTGTGATGTGGTGTGTTGGTTATCAGAAGCTCTGACTCTACAGTGTTATAGTTTAACTCCAACAAAGCTGCACTTATTCATCTTTATTTTATTTTTATTTTAAGAGTTTAATGCAGTGAGATGATTTTGGTCTAAAAGTATTAAATGCTTATCAGATCTTTCTTATCAGAGCTGAAACCCACAGCAGGCTGTTCTGTAGAAGAGGGGCGTTTCTTTTTCTCTTCGTCAAAGTGGAACTTTTTTGTCACCATCAAACACCCAAACCACACCCTCACCCTCTTACCAGCTTATATAAACTCAAGCTTCAAGTGATATCTGCATTAATACCATTCTGTTTGCATCGTGATCTTCATCATCATCATCAGCAGCAGCAGTCATGTTCTCTCGTTCGCTCCTGCTGGTTCTGCTGGTTCTTGTCTGCCTTCAGTCCTTCACATCGGCCCAGAGTAAGATAAAGTTAATTATTTTTATAAT
Source organism: Neoarius graeffei (assembly GCF_027579695.1). NCBI lineage: Eukaryota > Metazoa > Chordata > Actinopteri > Siluriformes > Ariidae > Neoarius > Neoarius graeffei. The sequence goes on along the minus strand of NC_083569.1, from coordinate 121,370,892 downwards.
ATTTATTTAATTATATTTATTTAATTATTATTATTATTATTATTATTATTATTATTAGTATTATCATCTGTTTAAGATATTTTCATTAATTGAGGTCCTTGTGTACTTTGACTTCTTTAAAATAAACTAGACTGGTGTCGTTACTCGCTACCACTCCCCTGCTTTATAATGATACTGAATTTCCTGAAAAGACGACCAGGCTGCTGAAAATAACCAGCGTTAATAAACCACTGTGTGTTTGTCACACTGTTACAGTGAATTACTGACCAATCACAATCCAGAACACCACAGCGCTGTGGGACAATTTAACAAACACTACAAGCAGAATCTTTTAGTCGACATACATAAAACCATTTGATGTTGGTTTTTGAGCCTTTAATCACAGAACTAAATGTATAAATGTTTTCACACAGGTGCGGATGAACCAAGGAAATGCTGTTTCAGTTACCAGCAGAGCCCAATCCCTGCAGATATCATTACAGCGTATAAAGAAACAGACCTTCAGTGTACAAACCCTGGAATCATGTAAGCTTTCAGCCCCTCATTTATTTTTTATTCATTTCAGTTAATATTAAAAAGTTTATTTCCATGTCAGTCATTGCTTTATGGTTGTGTATAATATAATATTAACTTTAATAGATTATCATTTTAAATGATGTTGGAGGTTTGGGACGTGTGAGAGTGTTTGAGTTTCTGATTTTATTGCAGTTTAACACTGATGTAAATATTCTCTCTCCTCTGCAGCTTTACTCTAAACAACGGCATAGAGGCGTGTGCAGATCCTAAAGACGAGTGGGTGAAGAACAACATGAAACAAATTGACCAGCGCATGTTTACAACCACTGACACCGTGAACACTCAGCTGAAAATAAGTGGGTGAAGAGGGTCATAGAAACAAATTGACGAGCGAGTTTAAAAACCTGTCCTAATCTCAGCTATAATGTTTAAATCCTCTCTCCAGTTCTAACCAATTATTTTGATTAATATTAAACAAAATTCACTGTTTATGCATTTAAACAGAAGGAATGAAGCTTTTCACTGTATATCCGAATTGAAAAAAAAAAACTTTTGCTTTAATTCGTCTCGCAGTGTTTATCTGAATTGAACCACAGGCAGTGGGGATTAGTTTTATTTTCAGACATATTAAAGGGCATTTTCTATCACAGATTATGGCTTTTTTATCAGTTACATTTTCAAGAAAACAATGTTGGTCACATTCCAAGACATTGTGGGTGGTTAAAGAGAGCAACTGGACTTGCTTTCACCTCTCATCCGAAAGGCTTCTTCAGTTCTGTCTGACTGGTAGGGAGCATCAGGTATTTATCCTCTCATGGATGAAAAGCTCATCTAAGGTGTCATTGAGTCATCCTGTTGGTGTGGGTCACTGGGGGCTGGTTGTGAACGGCCTCGAGAGTCGTTAGGATGATCAATGGATTGCCCGTTAGGGTGATCAATGGAATGTTGATTCTCTCTGTCCTCAAAACAGCTGGGTTTTGTTGTGCATTCAGTTGTCTGGGAAGTGTGCCAAGGACTGCATTGTAGGTGGCTGATAAATGATGTCTCAGGGCCTCTGCATGCTCTTGCGACAAGGCTTTCGCAGATAGCTTTTCACAGACAGTTGTAATTTATCGTTGAGCGGGGAGTAATAGGCGTGCGCGATGCTATTCACCGCCACAACGCAAGGCGTCGCGAAGTCGCGAAATCGCTAGGAGTAGTTGGTGGGTGTGGTTAGTGGAGTGTTTATCCTCCAGTTACTTATAATGACTAGAACTGGAGTCGTATAGATGTATATACTTCCTCACTTCCTCGATCAACCGCTCTTCATGCTGCTCCATCTTCGCTCGTGTTTTAAAAATGGCGGTCGTGAAAACAAACCAAACTGGGAAAGGAGGGAAGCGGAAGTGCATGTACAGCGGATGTAGAGTGGACCAATCAGAGCCCTCTTGTCTGCGATGCTGTCTGCGAGGCTTCTGCGGTGGTCACAATTTTTGGGAGGTGCGCGCAGAGCGTCTGCGAAGGGGGGGCTACGCAGATGCCATCTGCGACGCCATCTGCGAGGACTGCGTTGTCAGCATAAATTGGCCTTTAGACCCCCACCTCTGTTCAGTGATGGTTGTTCCAGGTTGACAAAAATGTCTTCTTTAACTCCTCGCTCATACCAACGATCCTCTCTGGCTAAAATGCGTACATTGCAATCCTGAAATGAGTGTCCTTTGTTGTTAAGATGAAGGTAGACAGCAGAGTCCTGGCCTGAGGAACTGGCTCTCCTGTGTTGAGCCATGCGCCTGTGAAGCAGTTGTTTAGTTTCCCCAATATGTGAGTCTGTGCATTCCTCACTGCACTGAATGGCATACACTACGTTGTCCTGTTTGTGTCTGGGTATTCTGTCCTTAGGGTGGACCAGTTTCTGCTTCAGGGTGTTACTGGGTCTGAAATGTACCAGAATGTTGTGTTTGTAGAAGATCCTCCTGAGTTTCTCAGATAGACAAGAAATGTAGGGAATGACAATTGCCCCTTTTCCACCAAAGCAGTTCCAGGGCTGGTTCGGGGCCAGTGCTTAGTTTGGACCCGGGTTTTCTGTTTCCACTGACAAAGAACTGGCTCTGGGGCCAGAAAAACTGGTTCCAGGCTAGCACCAACTCTCTGCTGGGCCAGAGGAAAGAAGCATTTACATCAGCGGGGGGGCGGAGTTGTTAAGACCAACAACAATAACAAGACCGTGAAAGATCGCCATTTTTAAGCGACGAGAAGCAGCAGCTGTACAAACGCAAAGTCATCCATTTTTATTCTTGTTGCTGTTGTTGCTTCTGCTTCTTCCGTGTTGGTTTTGCTTCGATATTTGCGCTAAGATTTATGCAAACGTAGCAACGTAACTGACGTATACAACGACATAACTGACGTATACAGCGATGTAATGATGTGACTTCCCTTAGCACCACGAGCTATGGAAAAGCAAACTGGTTCTCAGCTGGCTCGCAAGTTGAACGAGTTGTGAACCAGCACCAGCCCCGAACCAGCCCTGGAACTGATTTGGTGGAAAAGAGGTAAATGTTCTTGCGTTTGTTCCTGTTATCCTCCTTGTCCGTTCCCAGCTGTTTTCAGTGACTCACATGAGGACAGATACCCCTTTTCCACCAAATCAGTTCCAGGGCTGGTTCGGAGCCAGCGCTGGTGCTGGTTCACAACTCGTTCAACTTGCGAGCCAGCTGAGAACCAGTTTGCTTTTCCATAGCTCGCGGTGCTAAGGGAAGCCACGTCATTACGTCACTGTATACGTCAGTTACATTGCTGTATACATCAGTTACGCCGCTACGTTTGCATAAACCTTGGCACGAATATCGAAGCAAAAACAACACGGAAGAAGCAGCAGCAGCAACAACAACAACAACAACAATAATAATGGATGACTTCACATTTGTACAGCTGCTGCTTCTCGTCGCTTAAAAATGGCGATCTTTCGCAGTCTTGCTATTGTTGTTGGTCTTAACAACTCCGCCCCCCTGCTGACGTAAGCGGTTCTTTCCTCTAGCCCAGCAGAGAGTTGGTGCTAGCCTGGAACCGCTTTTCTGGCCCCAGAGCCAGTTCTTTGTCAGTGGAAACAGAAAACTCAGTTCCAAACTAAGCACTGGCCCCGAACCAGCCCTGGAACTGCTTTGGTGGAAAAGGGGCATGAGAGAATCAGCATTCCATTGATCATCCTAACGACTCTCGAGGCCGTTCACTACCAGCCCCCAGTGACCCACACCGTCAGGATGACTCAATGACACCTTAGATGAGCTTTTCATCCATGAGAGGATAAATACCTGATAAATACCCTAAGAGTCAGACAGAACTGAAGAAGCCTTTCGGATGAGAGGTGAAACATCTTCAAGAATCTTCAAGCAAGTCCAGTTGCTCTCTTTTACCACCCACAGTTTACTATGACCTGGATGACTGAGAATCTTCACAGACATATTCCAAGACATTTCATTGTTCATGTCATCTTTGATCACCTCTGACAATTAAAAAAAATGTTTTTTGCTCATTAGTATCTTTAATTCTTCCACATTATTTTCTCTTCTGTATCGCTTCCTGTTTAGCTGCCACATTGTTTAATTTGTCCATATTTACATGCAGTACATACACACATTGAACTATCACTATAAAAAATGTATATCAATCTGTGGCACCCGGGGCGTGGTCAAGCGTCAGTCTGTGAATGGAGGGCGGAGTCAGGGAAGGTAATTGGCAGAATCACTGCACCTGATGGGAATTAACCTGGGTTTGTGTGTCTCCCCCAGTGACCACGCCCTGTAAGAGGAAGGGAGCTCTCTCCCCAACCAGAGCGCTTGTGACTGGGAGAGAATAAAGTAGAAGCTGAAAAGCTAAAATAAAAAGAGTTTATGAGAACTCAGTTCTGGCCTGCCATGCTTCTGTGCTCCACCCACCTTAAACGATTTCGACAGTGGTGCTGAAACCCGGGATGCCAGAACTGAGTTCTCATTAACTCTTTTTATTTTAGCTTTTCAGCTTCTACAGTGGTGTAGTGGTTAGCACTGTCGCCTCACAGCAAGAAGATCCAGGTTCGAGCCCCGTGGCCAGTGAGGGCCTTTCTGTGCAGAGTTTGCATGTTCTCCCCGTGTCCGCGTGGGTTTCCTCCGGGTGCTCCGGTTTCCCCCACAGTCCAAAGACATGCAGGTTAGGTTAACTGGTGACTCTAAATTGACCGTAGGTGTGAATGTGAGTGTGAATGGTTGTCTGTGTCTATGTGTCAGCCCTGTGATGACCTGGTGACTTGTCCAGGGTGTACCCCGCCTTTCGCCCGTAGTCAGCTGGGATAGGCTCCAGCTTGCCTGTGACCCTGTAGAACAGGATAAAGCGGCTAGAGATAATGAGATGAGATGAGACGACCAGGCTGCTGAAAATAACCAGCGTTAATAAACCACTGTGTGTTTGTCACACTGTTACAGTGAATTACTGAGTGACAGGGTGGTGTGATGAAGCAGAGCTCCTGTTCCCACCCTGAAGTTGATTATTTTCCTGTAATAGTGCATCCCCAAGTGTTTCATTCCTCTGAAACCAAACCAGTTTACAAACTGTTCCAACATTACATCATAAGAGGAGTAAGGGCCTTGCTCAGGGGCCCAGCAGTAGCAGCTTGGTGGTGGTGAGATCTGAAATCACGAGCCTCTGATCGGTCGTCCAACATTTAAACCACTGAGCAACTGTTCTCACTGACATTAGAGCAGCGATAAACAGTCGTTCACTCACCAGCTGTTACCATAGAAACGATAACGTATTAGAACGAGGGCATTAATATAAACCTGTGATTGGCAGCTGCACTACTGTCGGAGCTGCTGTTATAGAAAACTAATCAACACCTTCTGACCAATCACAATCCAGAACTCCACAGCGCTGTGGGACAATTTAATAAACACTACAAGCAGAAACTTTTAGTCGATATACGTAAAACCATTTGATGGTGGTTTTTGAGCCTTTAATCACAGAACTAAATGTATAAATGTTTTCACACAGGTGTGGATGAACCAGACAAATGCTGTTTCATTTACCAGCAGAAATCAATCCCTGCAAATATCATTACAGTGTATAAAAAAACACACATAAAGTGTACAGACCCTGGAGTCATGTAAGCTTTCAGCCCCTCATTTATATTTTATTAATTTCAGTTAATATTAAAAAGTTTATTTCCATGTCAGTCATTGCTTTATGGTTGTATATAATATAATATTAACTTTAATAGATTATCATTTTAAATGATGTTGGAGGTTTGGGACGTGTGAGAGTGTTTGATTTTCTGATGTTATTGCAGTTTAACACTGATGTAAATCTTCTCTCTCCTCTGCAGCTTTACTCTCAAGAACGGCAAAGAGGCGTGTGCAAATCCTAAAGACGAGTGGGTGCAGAACAACATGAAACTAATTGACGAGCGAGTTTAAAAACCTGTCCTAATCTCAGCTATGATGTTTAAATCCTCTCTCCAGTTATAACCAATTATTTTGATTAATATTAAACAAAATGCACTGTTTATGCATTTAAACAGAAGGAATGAAGTTTTTCACTGTATATCCGATTTGAAAAAAAAAAAAAACTTTTGCTTTAATTCGTCTCGCAGTGTTTATCTGAATTGAACCACAGGCAGTGGGGATTAGTTTTATTTTCAGACATATTAAAGGGCATTTTCTATCAAAGATTATGGCTTTTTTTTCCAGTTACATTTTCAAGAAAACAATGTTGGTCACATTCCAAGACATTTCATTGTTCATGTCATCTTTGATCACCTCTGACAATTTAAAAAAATGTTTTTTGCTCATTAGTATCTTTAATTCTTCCACATTATTTTCTCTTATCTATCGCTTCCTGTTTAGCTGCCACATTATGTTTAATTTGTCCAAATTTACATGCAGCACATACACACATTGAACTATAACCATTAAAGACCATTAAACGACTTCAGCTGGTTCAAAATGCAGCAGCGAGGGTTCTCACACGAACAAAAAGAACAGAGCACATTACTCCAATTCTAAGGTCCCTTCACTGGCTTCCAGTAAGCTACAGAATTGACTTTAAAGCATTGCTGCTGGTGTACAAATCTCTAAATGGTACAGGGCCCAATTACCTCTCTGATATGTTGCAGCGGCCTAACCCAATCAGATCTACCAGATCGCAACAGAAAAATTTACTATTAAAACCAGTTGTTAAAACAAAGTGTGGTGAAGCAGCTTTTAGCTACTATGCAGTACAGCTATGGAACCAACTGCCAGAGGACATTAAAAATGCTCCTGCTGTTGGCAGCTTCAAATCTAGGTTAAAGACCAAGCTGTTCTCAGATGCTTTCTGTTAAATAATTAATATTTTACATTTTTTATAATCTTTTTCTCTGCATGTTTTAAATTTATTTTAACTTTATTCTATTTTATTCTGCTAGTTTTTTTTTTCTCTTTCTCTTTCTCCTTTTTCTTTTTGGCATTTTAATATTTTATTTCTACTATTGTTTAATTCTTATTATTTTCTTTTAATTCTTTTAATTAATTATTTTAGAATAAAGATAAAATTATTTTATGTAATTTTATTTCTCTATTGTTTACTGTTTTTGTTTTTACTTCTGTAAAGCACATTGAACTGCCATTGTGTATGAAATGTGCTATATAAATAAACTTGCCTTGCCTATCACTATAAAAAAATGCATATCAATATTTAATAAATATAAAATAATTATCACCAAACTGCTGTGAGAAAAGTAAAAAACCCTTTCGGACATGCGTCAGTATCATCTTCAGGGTGGTTACAGTAACTACGCCGTCCCCAGTCAACAGGCAAAGTCGAGGTTCCGTTTTACTGATGTTTAGTACGCAGAAGCACACCAACACCATCGTGTAGACCAGTGGTTTTCAAAGTGGGGGCTGTGGCCCCCTGGGGGGCCGCCAGCGGGCACTAGGGCGGCCTCAGAAAGTTGGAGGAATGATAACAAAAAAATTGCAAAAAAAAATATATACTTCTCATCTCATCTCATTATCTGTAGCCGCTTTATCCTGTTCTACAGGGTCGCAGGCGAGCTGGAGCCTATCCCAGCTGACTACGGGCGAAAGGCGGGGTTCACCCTGGACAAGTCTCCAGGTCATCACAGGGCTGACACATAGACACAGACAACCATTCACACTCACATTCACACCTACGGTCAATTTAGAGTCACCAGTTAACCTAACCTGCATGTCTTTGGACTGTGGGGGAAACCGGAGCACCCGGAGGAAACCCACGAAACATGGGGAGAACATGCAAACTCCACACAGAAAGGCCCTCGCCAGCCACGGGGCTCGAACCCGGACCTTCTTGCTGTGAGGCGACAGCACTAACCACTACACCACCGTGCCGCCCCAATATATATACTTTTTAAAAATAATTATTAAATATATTGTAGTTTTTTAATCATTATTATAAAATATAATTATTAATAATAATACATCATATCGAAACATTGTTTGCCATGCTCATCTCTCCAATTGCCTGTGATGTTGCGGTTTGCACCATTTATCAAGCTGCTTTGCTCCTCAAGCTAGCGTATTGCTAGCGCAAAATGGACAGGCTTTTGAAGAAGAGACCGAAGGAACAAACCAACAGCCCTGCTGTGGAGGACACTGCTGTGAAAAAAAAACAAGTCCTGGCCAACTAAAATCCGAAAATATGAGGCAGCATACATTAAGTATGGCTTTACAGCCATACAGAAAAATGGCCATGATTGCCTGAAATGTGTCCTCTGTCTGGAGACCCTGTCAAACGAGTGCTTAAAACCTTCGAAACTTCGTCACTTGGTATAAAAACATCCAACAGATGCCAAAAAAACAGTAGATTTCTTCAGACGCAAAGAAGAGCATTTGGTCAGGCAATCTGCTGCATTCACCCAGCAAGCTACTGTCCCCGAGCGGGCCCTGAAGGCATCATTTTTAGCCTCATACCACATTGCTCGTGCTAAAAAACCTCACTCAACTGGAGAAGATTTGATTTTACCAGCCACCAAAGACATTGTCCGAGAATTGCTTGGTGAGGATGCTGCCAAAAAAAATCAATGCTGTCCCTCTCTCTGATAACACCGTGAGCCGACGGATTGGTGACATGGCTCAAGATGTATCTGCTCAGCTGTTGGAGCAGGTGAGAGCCAGCGAATACTTCGCACTTCAGCTGGATGAGAGCACAGATTTATCCAATGAGGCCCAACTGCTTGTGTACATCAGATTTATTTCACAGGAAAGATTTGTGGAGGAAATACTATTTTGTAAAGCACTTGAAAGAAGAACCACTGGGAAAGACATTTTTCAAGTTTTGGATGATTACATCGAGTCTAACGGATTGGACTGGACCCGTTGTGTGGGGGTGTGTTCGGACGGAGCCGCGGCAATGACCAGGAAGATCAGTGGAGTGACCGCACTCATTAAGCAGAAGGCCCTCATGTAGTGGCCACACACTGCACGCTCCATCGCGAGGCACTGGTCGCAAAAAGGATGGATAACGAGTTGAATCAGGTACTACAGGAGGTTATACAGTTTATTGTTCAGTGTGAAAATATTTGTGTTGAAAACATGTTAGTTAATAATATTCTTATGCTAAACAAATGTAACAATTATTGATTATTGAATAAAAGAGAAAACATTCTTAAAGTTGATGTTTCTTGACATATTTTGTAGCATTGTCTGTGGGTTTGCAAAGGGGGTCCCCGGCCAGAAGCTAATGCTGTTTGGGGGGCCTTGGCATGGAAAAGTTTGGGAACCCCTGGTGTAGACACTGTAAACACCGTAGAACTAAAGAAACAAAGAAAACAATAGGCTAAATCATATACTCTCACACACAAAAATCTTAAGATGCAAACAAAATCATAATTCCACAAAGACATAACACATACCACTTTTCCAGCTTGTTGACTAAGGAAGGGTTCACTGACTTGGTTGAGGTCGCCCGTCTTAATGTTACAATGCTACAGTTGTCTTGACTTAAAACCTTCCAACTTTAGTCTGGATACTTAGAAATGTGACAATCGTAACGCTTCGTAAGCTCGTGATGTGGGCTAACTCACTTGTAGAATACCGCTTCCATTCACAAACTTTTCTTACAAAACAGGAAGTGACATATGACAGGACGTAACACAAAAGACAGGACCATGTCAAAATAATTACACCATCAATGAATGTTGTGACAGGAAATGTATACATAGATATTAAATACAGTACAAAAATATAAACTCTTTATGCAATTAAATGTTAAATATGACTAAGTGTACAAAATAAATCTTTTACATTATTCACCTGCTTTGACCATTACCCTTTGTGAATACAAACACAGTAACTCTGTGTCAGGAAGTCAGACTGCAGGAGGATGCAACTGCAGGTAGACGTTTATTAAACACAGGCAGGCAAATCCAAAATGTAATATCAGAAGAGCAAAACAAAAACATAAATCTAATCAAAGTCAAAGACAAGAACACTGAGTGAATGCTGAGAAAAGTCCATGTTCTGTCAGTGAACTGATATTGTGTGTGTGATGGTAATTGAGTCCAGCTGAGTGCAGTCAGTCATTGGGTGACTCCCCAGATAGCAAAAATCAGTTGAATCAACATTGAAATAGCGTTTGGCAGAAAACATTGAAATGATATTGAAAGTGTCCCCTTGAATTTGGGTTGAATCAACGTTGAATTTTCAACCCTATCAGCATTGAATCAATAGTGATTCAACCATCATCTAAATAGAAATTTCTATTTAGATGATGGTTGAATCACTATTGATTCAATGCTGATAGGGTTGAAAATTCAACCCAAATTCGAGGGGACACTTTCAATATCATTTCAATGTTTTCTGCCAAACGCTATTTCAATGTTGATTCAACTGATTTTTGCTATCTGGGAATTGCTCAAGGGCACCTCAGCCCAAGGCCACCCCACGTCAACCTAACTGCACATCTTTGGACTGTTGAGGAAACCCACACAGACACGGGGAGAACATGCAAACTCCACACAGAAAGGCCCTCGCCGGCCGCTGGGTTGGAACCTGGAACCTTCTTGCTGTGAGGCGACCGTGCTAACCACTACACCACCATGAGAAATTGGGTTGATGTTGATGTTTCACCGTACACAATGATGGAAAGGCCTGTCTGTGGACATGAACCAGATATGATATGAATCAGAAAGGATTATACAGTCTTTACCTGGACAATAAAATATTGCCTAAATACAGTACTAGCAGTTAAACTTACTGTACAATTCAAATAACTGCCTGACTAACAAAATATTTGAATATTTGCTCCGGTTTCCCCCACAGTCCAAAGACATGCAGGTTAGGTTAACTGGTGACTCTAAATTGACCGTAGGTGTGAATGTGAGTGTGAATGGTTGTCTGTGTCTATGTGTCAGCCCTGTGATGACCTGGCGACTTGTCCAGGGTGTAGATACCCCGCCTTTCGCCCATAGTCAGCTGGGATAGGCTCCAGTTTGCCTGCAACCCTGTAGAAGGATAAAGTGGCTAGAGATAATGAGATGAGAATACATAACATGTCATAATAAGTCTGTATAGTAATCCTCAGTCACTGTTTTATCCTACTCAGTATGGTGGTGAATCTGGAGCCTATGCCAGGAACACTGGGCGTGAGGTGGGATGGGGTTCTTGTCCATCAGAGTACCATGTGTACAAGCACATGTTCACTTAACCACTATTTTTAACCACACTACCACAAAGAGGAGAACTGGCCAGTGTTGTTGAAGCAAATTTCTTCAGTCGCAAGCACGGACAGTCTATGGTCGCAAGTCTCGTCGTCAACGGAGCTCGAGCTCTTCTGAAAGTTCTTCTGAGAGATGGTTATTTGGACCATTCCAAATAGTGTCCGGTACAGTAGAATTTTCTGTTCGTTTTTTCCTTACATGTTGCACACACAAGATTTGCACATAACCATAAATAATAATCTATTCTTCATAGTTCCTTGTGATCTATTAAAATTCTAAATTAAATAAATGAAATTCAATGAAATATAGGAAACCCCCCTCCCACAAAATGGTCTCACCCAGAGTGCACCCCAGGCTCCCGTCCAGTGGTGCAGTGTATGATGACAACAAAATCAACATATATTCAACATTGATCAAATGTTTCCTTCAACCATTACATTGATTCAAACACATTTTTTCAACTTTTTATTTTATCAGTGGTTGATTAATGGTTGATCCACCATCAGTGTTCAACTATAACTGTAAATCAACCATCTTGACCAAATATCAACATTGAAATAACATCATTTGCTATCTGGGTCATCTCATCTCATTATCTGTAGCCGCTTTATCCTTCTACAGGGTCGCAGGCAAGCTGGAGCCTATCCCAGCTGACTACGGGCGAAAGGCGGGGTACACCCTGGGCAAGTCGCCAGGTCATCACAGGGCTGACACATAGACACAGACAACCATTCACACTCACATTCACACCTACGGTCAATTTAGAGTCACCAGTTAACCTAACCTGCATGTCTTTGGACTGTGGGGGAAACCGGAGCACCCGGAGGAAACCCACGCGGACACGGGGAGAACATGCAAACTCCACACAGAAAGGCCCTCGCCGGCCACGGGGCTCGAACCCGGACCTTCTTGCTGTGAGGCGACAGCGCTAACCACTACACCACCGTGCCGCTCATTGGGTGACTGTGAAAGTAAAAGTGAGTGCGGTTGCTGGGAGTCGTAGTCCATGGCGGCCATGTTTGTAGGCCACATTCTGTTCTGGGAAGTGAAGTTCTGAGTGGATTCCAGTGCAGACGTGACACTCTGCTTCATGACTGATTATTTTACTGATAACAGAACCACACAGAGATTTATTCCTCAATTACTCATCAGAAAGTGTCAGCTCTTTATCAGATATGAAGTTGGCTGGACGCTGTTATAATGGAACACATGGGTCTAGATTGGTTCAACACTTCAATGCATTCAAGTATTTACTTTAAAAGTGTTTATCCTTATAACATATCAAAGTTTCAAAAAGTGTTAAAATATATTTGACTAATTTACTCTTCTACTGGATATTTTTGTTGATTGTATTTACTTCAAAAACGTACCTTTACAATGTGTTTATATTTGAGTTAAACTGCCCCACCTGCTGGCCATTGATATTACTGCTACAGGCTGCATCTTGGTGTGAGGAAAAAGATGTGACAATTGGCCTCCATCAATTAAACCCAGACAGACAAGTGATAATTAAAGGAGAAACCTATATAAAGGGTGTTACAGTACTAAGGTTTTAAACCACCACGAGTCACGAGAACAGATTCAGCATCAATACACCTTGGCATCGATTCTACACGTCTCTGGAAGCATAATACTGGAGCGGTGAACGCCGTTCTTTAATCAGTTGGTGCTGAAGAGCACTGAATAAACGTCAATCCAAAATCACTCACAGAAATTAGATCTTTTGATTTATATCATTTTCATTTCATGATCCTCATCAAACCATTCAGTGAGTCCTCTTGCCCTGTGGATGGGGGCGGAGTCACCCCAGAACTGACCACACCCATTATATGATAAAGGAGATCAGTCAGAAGACCTTTGTGTTGATTTGGAATGACTTTTACCTCTGAGGTGACAAGTGGAGCAAAAATAAATCCCACCAACAGGAAAACAGAACCATCGTTTTTACCTTTAATTTGTCATCCACATGGAGCTCATTATGTGTTTAGGTCGGCTTACACCACAGCTCTTTCCCATTTTAGATGTGTGTTCATGGTTTTTGAGCTGAACATGAATGCTGACAGTTGGATTTTTTCCTCTCAGCAGACATAATCACAGTGACTTCCACATATGATGACCCATATATGGTTCTTTCCCAAACAGTTCCCACAAAATTTGAAGCACACAGTTGTACAGAATGTCTTTGCGCACTATAATATTACAATCTCCCTTCACTGGAACAAAGAGGCCCAAACCTGTTCCATCATGAGAATGTTGGCCTTGCAAGTTGGTGCCCATGTGGATGGCTGCTGCCATTCCGTGTCGTCTTCAACTTTTTACATTTTATTTTCTAGTACTTTCATAACCTGTAATGCAGGTGTGGGGAACGTCCGGCCTCCGGGCCATATACGGCCTGCGAGACCATTTGATCCAGCTGACAAGATGATTCATAATTACTCACATACAAAAAAAAAATTAAAATCAGAAAAAATGATACCGCAATTATTAAAATAGGCAAGTTGTTGTCTTTCCGGGCCAAGGTCAGGGTCTTGACCCCCACATGAGCAGAGTGTGGTCATACGCGGTTATGTCAAGTCATTTAGCGGGCATAGACAGACTGTTTAACAATTTCACCAAAATGCACCATGGCGAGTATGAAGAAGGGAAAGGTAGATGAGGAATGTCATGCTTTTCAGGAAAAATGGGCAAACGATTATTGTTTCATAGAAGTAAAAAGCAAGCCAGTTTGCTTAGTTTGCGGGGACGCCCTTGCAGTGATGAAAAAGGCTAATCTGGAGCGTCATTACAGCACCAAACACGCCAAGATGGACGAGCTGAAAGGACAAGTGCATGTGGATAAAATTAATGCTCTTTGGCGGAGTTTGTGCACCCAACAAGCAACATTCACAAGACCTAATGGTAACCAAGAAAACGTGATACAGGCTAGTTTTGTGGTAAGTGAGCTAATTGCCAAGAAACTGAAACCACATTCAGAAAGGGAGTTTGTGAAGGAGTTCTTTGTTGCTGCCATGGAACTGCTCGCTCCAGACAAAGTGAAATGTTTCCAAAGTGTCAATTTGTCTCGAAGTACTGTCTCCGATCGGATTACTGACATGGCACAAGACATTGAGAAAACACTGAAGGATACAACAAGGGATTTTCAGTTTTTCTCTTTAGCTTGCGACGAGACAACAGACATCACAAATACCGCCCAACATGCCATTTTTGTGCGTGGGATTACAGCCGAATTTGATATGCGGGAGGAAATGCTGTCTTTCCAAGCCATGCATGGCACTACCAAAGGTGAGGATTTGTTTGAGCAAGTTGTTTTGGCTATGAACAAATTTGGCCTGCAGTTTGACAAGCTAAGTGGACTGGCTACAGATGGAGCCCCAGCCATGATTGGCACGCAGAAAGGATTGACTGTGTTACGAGTTTCAATGCATGGAACTGGAGTAACAAATGATTTCTGTTGGGGTTCACTGGTCTCAGCTCCCCTGGAAGAAACCCTGGAAAACAGAATCACACCGTCAGTGAGTGAAAGAGTGAACTGCCATCTTCTCCTTCGGATCTCTGTCTGAGGGAAGGGGGCAGGATCTCTCACCTTAGGCACCGCGGTGCAACGATACCGCACTTTGGTTCAGCCCCCCCGACATTAGCATCATCTTTTACCCCTTTTCCACCAAATCAGTTCCAGGGCTGGGTCGGGGCCAGTGCTGGTGCTGGTTCAGCTTTTCCATAGCTCCGGGTGCTAAGGGGAGCCATGTCATTATGTCACTGTATACGTCGGTTACGTTGCTGCATTTGCATAAACCTTGGTGTGAACATCGAAGCAACAACAACGTGGAGAAGAAGAAGAAAAAGAAGAAAAAGAAGAAGCAACAACAACAACAACATCAATAATGGATGACCTCACATTTGTACAGCTGCTGCTTCTGGCTTTACGGTGCTTCAGTGGGATCAGAAAATGGCGCCCTCTCGCGGTCTTGCTATTGTTGTTGGTCTTAACAACTCTGCACCCTCGCTGACGTAAGCAGTTCTTTCCTCTAGCCCAGCAAAGAGCTGGTGCTACCCTGGAACCAGTTTTTCAGGCCCAGAGCCAGTTCTTTTTCAGTGGAAACAGGAAACCCGGTTCCAAACTAAGCACTGGCCCTGAACCAGCCCTGGAACTGATTTGGTGGAAAAGGGCTATTTGACAGTAAAATGTTAAATTTATTGTTTACTCATGTAAACAACAGATCCGGACCAGGGACAAATAAAAAGTGACCAAGCATGCTCACATTAGGGTGTATCACAACTGCGTTGGTTAAAAAAGACATGAGTTGTCTCAATCTGGATCCAAATGAGTTGGTTGTGTGCCACTGTATCATACACCAAGAGAGCCTGTGCGCCCATTCCCTGAAGCTCAATAATGTGATGACTGCTGTTGTTTCCACCATCAACTTCATTAAAAGCAGAGGACTTACTGTAACAGCTGCCAGTTTAAAGAGCTGCTGAGTGAGCTTGAGTCAGAGTATGGAGACCCGGTTTACCATTGTGAGGTGCGGTGGCTGAGTTGCACAGATACTGTATGCTTGTGTAACCGATGTATTCAGTTAATATTTTTTTTGTTAATTTCACCATTAATCCAGTTTTCTCTTTTGTTCACATTTTGTTATTGATTTCAATGTATATACTTGTTTTTTTTTATGGGGAGCTTTTATTTTGATAATTTTGTTTTGATTGTGTGCCCTGTAGCTTATTGGTGATGTCACATCCTGTCAATTCGCGCCGTTCTCCTCAGTTGGTCTCCGGGTTTGCTGAGGAGCGTTAAGATGACAGGGTGGTCCTGTATATAAGTTGTTAAAATGAGTAAAAAATGCAAAATAGAGACCTTAATATTATGTTACGCAGGTCACATGTGGTTGTTCTTTTGTTAGCGAGATGTATATTAGTGTGTGTATGTATTTGTGTATGGCACTTCGCAGTTTGATAGTTATGATTTGAGCTAAGCTAACTGTGCTTTCGTAGTCTCTCACACCGCTGCTGTCTTCCCCTCTCCTTTAAAGGTGTGTGTGAGAGGCGGCGAGTGACTGTACTTATGTATATTTGAAGAGCTCTTTTCCAAAACGGGATAAACGCCAAATTTAAAAAAAACAAGTTCATCGCGCTATTCTGCTGTGGACTGAGCCTATTCACTGCTCCATTAATGTTTCATGCCAAATCACTCGTATTTCCTTGTTTATACGTGCTGCTAATTCTAGTTTCTCTCCAAAACGCGATAGGCGTGACACCTATCTTTGGTCAACTGAGGCAAGTCATAGACCTAGTTTACCCAGCACCCCTTAGGTATTTTAAACAACCAAAATCGAGCATTGGCCTAAATTAATCATTAACATTAAACATTAATCTCATTAAGTATTATTTAAACAAAAAAATGTCGATGTAACTGTAAGACTAATATGACTGTGTGTAATGTAGTGCAGAAACTGAACTCATAAACTAGTAAATAAGAATGACGCAATCCATTCTCCATTTTCTCTTCTCATGTTACATTCAGCCGTGCATCGCAGCCTAACTTTTTTTTTTAATTGAAGTATATAAAACAGGTACAATCTAACAAATCCACAAAAATCAGGATAACAGATGAAGAAAATACATGGATGTAGACAAAAATAAATTAAGCAGAATAACTAGGCCTATAAAATTAATAAAACAAACAGGATAAATAAAAAGATAAATAAATAAACAATAAATAACCTCAGCAATGCAGATGTTAGATATGCATTGTAGCCTAACATAGCTTACATAATATTCTGTGTGTGCGCCACCTACTGGTGCATGTAGGATTCAGAACACAGCAGATGATTGCAAAGTTATAATCTGATTCAACCACACGGAGCCGAGTACCAGACAGCAGATTTTTCACCTCCAGCACTGACGGTCTCATGTTGCCATTTAGAAGTTGCTTGCATTTTTGTTTATATTTTTACTTTACAAGATAGGCATCAAGTACATTTTACATTTTGGGCGGTTTTAAGTGCATTTGGCGGGTTTTGAACATATTTTGGGCTGGAAAACGTCAGCAGTATCTGGCAACACTGGTCAGCGTTCTACACTATCCCACATGGTGGCGCCCTGAAGCGAGGAGTTTTGTTTGCTTGTGTAGCTTCTTGAGCACAAATAACTTTTGCAAATGGTAGTTGTGAATACTTTTGATAGTTCTGAAGAACCTGTGAGACCTACACCAGGTGGTAGAAGACGTTGTTTCAACAAAGATAACCATGAACGAGAGCAAACGAAGAAAATTCGCTATTCTGGTGGCGGGCTGATTATTGTTATTTTTTAATTAGTGGTTTTGTCATGCTGTTTAAGGTGAGACTTGAATGGATTGCATTTAAAAAATTGAACAAACTGCCCATTTGTTATTTAGTTAGTTGTTTTCTGTGGTGGACAGTCTTAAGACGTACGATTAAACATAAATGAATGAATGTTAAGTGTTTATATAACTTATTTGATTTTATTATAAATTGTATGATGAAAGTTCCTGATATTATATATCTACAGCATGTTCTCTTGTTTTAAAAAGAGAAAGACAGAAAAATGAATGGATTTATAGCATTTTGAAAAAAGAATGAGTGGATTTATAGCGTTTTGAAAAAATATAATAAACTTTGGATTTATAATCAATAACATTGTTGTTAGATTTGTCAATTATTGTTGAAAATGTTCAGACTGAACCAACTAGCTATTATAACAGGATAAATTAAATATTTGCAAAGTTTATGGGTCTGGGTAAATAAATGTCATTTTTTCTGAAAACAATCAAAATGGATTTATAGCATTTTGGAAAAGAGCTCTTCATTTGCTCACATACAGAATAAACCCTCCCTTTTGGTTGGCAAACAACGGTTGTCCTCATTTCCATCGCAACACAACGCAGAGAGGAAGGCTTTTAGCCAGAGTCCAGGGATGAGAATTTTCCGCCGATCGGCGGATTTCCGACTTTTTCAGACCAAAAATGATCGTTTTTGAGATCGATGTAAATCCGTTGAGAAATTTTTTTTTTTGGGGGGGGGGTGTAGGGTTAACGATCTGTGGTCACCTTAAAACGTCTTGATTCTTGGTGGGCTCCGGGTTAACACACTTGAGTCTTTCGACATGTCGTAATTAACATTCACTTTTGCGACAATGTTCGACTTATTTGCGGGAGAATTTTCGGGAAATCCCATCGCGTGCAGTGTATAAACACAAGTACACATGCTCTCCATGCGTGGCTTGCAATCGCCGTTCACCGACCGTACACACTGTTTGACGATACGCATTTGTAACATCGGAAAGACCCATGTATTCAGGCAGGATATTTTAGCATATCGACAATGGCAAAAGTCCTAGATAAGAAAGAAGAGGATCGAGCGAGGGAGATTGATAAAGGTGCAGGAATAAAGAACTGTTTTCGATGGGCTTGGTTAGAAAGAACACTGAATGTCGAGATCGACAAGCAGACTGTCACAACGAAGCTCGGTGATCACATACGGAAAATAGACGTCCCAGGAAAAGTACTTTGCTCATTGTGTTCTGACATGATAAACTACGCTACTAGAGGGGCAAGGACTATCGAACTTCACATATACACCAAAAAACACAAAGGTAGGTCAAAAATTATTTTGCATGTTCAATGATGCATTATATTATTTATAATGTATATCGCACGAATCAATACCATGATATATATATATATATATATATATATATATATATATATATATATATATATACAAGTGTGTATCTTTTATACATGGGGTTAGCTTATCTAATGTAGCATGTTGGGGAGAATCATAGTATCATATCTATATTTCTGATGAAATTTTAGGTATGATATTGTGTATAACTCTCCTACTTATTGCTCATTTCATAGGGGGACGGGACGGGACGGGGGATTGCTGGCATGTGCCACGCGGGAGCGTCTGCTCAAATTTTTTAGGCCGAGCTGAACTTGTAGTTTTTGATTTTAAAAAAATTTCCAATATGTAATACCAGTTGTACATGCCTGTTCTTTAATTCAAAATCACCATCTTGATCTTCAAATTGACCATATGGTATCTGTGTTACATTACACAACATCCTGTCCAGATAAAACCTAGTTAGTACACACAACAGTTGAAAGGGAAGTGATGAGTGATGTTGATTGTTGCCTGCTTAATATGCAAGACCTCCTGCTACCATGATAACATCAGAAGAAAGCTTCAGAGAATTATATGATAGAACTTTTTTCTGGTTTGCACTTCATTTTAAAGGATTAGAGTATTTCAACAAAGAACATACATTTCATATGATACTGATGATATCATTTTAGACAAACTGAAACTTCTGAGGACAAACTACCAGTTGCCAGCATCACTTCAGACTAGTGATAGTAGCAGTGCATCTCATATACATCAACCACTGGTGAAAAGCACAGATGGCCACACTTCCACTGTAAAGCCTCTGATATCAGTAGCTGATCGTGTGAATAATGCTAAGGTATTTTATTGATATATTGTAATATAATGCTTATGAATGTTTGATATAAACTTTAATTTTGTGCATAAACTGTACAGAAACATGGAAAAGTATTGTAACCTTATCACTATTATGAAAGGAACTTCAGAGAAAGCAGCCCAGTCTCCATTTGGTAAGGTATTTTGTATATTTAAAAAATTATATATTCATTCATTTACATTGATATCCACATGTTAACAAAGACATGAATAGCAAAAATGCAGAAATATAATACTGTAGAGCTCTTGTTTATATTAAAAGGTGCACTGATTTTTTTAAATCATCAAATGTGAATTGATTAAAAACAAGTCTTGTACCAAATTAATCATTTTCACCTGGTAGTCCACCAAGAAGGGGAATTTATTTCCAAATAAATTGCAACTTTTTGCTGATAAAATTAATGGTTTTGGGGTAAAAAAAAAAAGCCAAAAATCATTAGCTCCCAGGGGCTTCGCCCCTGGGCCCCTACTGAGGCTCTGCCCCTGGGCCCCGCTGGGTGCCTGCTTCCCCCAAACCCCTGGCTTTTTTCAGACTTTTTTAATATTTTTCATTCTCATCCCTGAGAGTCAAGTCCCACCGGTTACATTTGCATGCTTCAAAAACTTGAGGGAAGAAGTAAAGCAGTTCATGGAGATGAAGGGCAAACCAGTCGTTGAACTCAGTGATAGCAAGTGGCTGTGTGATTTGGGCTTCATGGTGGACATTACCAAGTACCTCTCAGAACTGAATGTTAAGCTCCAAGGTCCACCAGCTTTTCAGCTCACTGTTTTCAAATGTGAAATCATTTGAAGCTAAACTGAAGCTGTGGCAAGTGCAACTGGAAAGGGGAAACACTGTGCACTTTCCTACTCTGCAAGAACAAAAGCCGGCTGTGACATCTGAATATGCTGGGGAGTGTGCAAAACTACTCCAGTCCTTTGGAGAGAGATTCCAGCTGATTAGAAGTTACGAGAAGGACCTGAATATATTTGCAATACCATTCAATGTGGAACCAGCTGATGTGCCTGAAAACCTACAGCACGAAATCATTGAGCTGCAAAGCAACGATGAGCTCAAAGTTAGGTACAACAACCTTCTTCTGCTTGAGTTCTACAAACTATATGTGCATCCTGAGGATTTTCCCACTCTGAGGAGACATGCACTGAAGTTTGCATCACTGTTTGGGACAACCGACTGCTGTGAGCAGTTCTTCTCAAAACTGACCCTTGCAAAGAATCGGTTCTGCTCAAGACTGACTGACCCAAACCTGGAAAACCACCTGCGAGTAGCATCGTCATCTGAACCATCTGACATCAGACGCCTCGCCAAAGAGAAGCAGTTCCAGCCTTCACATTAGGTCGGCCAGATATAATAATAATAATAATTGGTAAAATATTATTATATTGTAGCATCTTCATTACATAAAATGCTCAAAGTGCTTTACATCAGCACATAGAAAATCAATAAGAACACAAGACTGAGCATTAAAACAATAAGAGGTGGATAAAATTTAAAAAGAAAATGGGAAGATTAAAAAGGGATAAAACAGAAAGCTACACCAATAAAGTTGCTTTTTTATTTGAATAGCATGAAAGAAAGCTAAACTAACTCGGCTGCATCTTAATTTTCAGCAGAGGTTATGGGTTAAAAAATTTAGCTTGGCCCCCACAGGATGTTATAAAACTCGAAATGTCCCTTGATAGAAAAAAGGTTCCCCACCCCTGTTGTAACGTGATAAACCAGGACAACAGACATGCTCTTTGGGTTATGAAACTAAATTTGCAATCTGGAATATTTAGATGAAATTGGCATCCTGGAACGACACCAACAGACTTTGCTTTTGTTGGATTCAACTCACCTCGGTTACTTCAGCTGAAAAGAGGAAAGAGCTGAGGTCCTGGTCAGGATGAGGAACAAACAACACTGCTCCACACTTCCTATCATTCTTCTCAGGAATGTTCAAACTCTGGCCAATATTCTGGATGAACGAAGAACCAGACTGGCCTTTGATCAGGACATTAAAAACTGTAATAATATAATTTTCATGAAGACATGGCTGGATCCCTCGGTCCCTGACTTGGCCATTCTACCTGAGGGCTTCTCCATTCATTGTCTGGACAGAAAATGGAGGCTGGTAAGCACAAGCGTGTTGGTGCTTTTATCAAGGTCAACAACTGGTGGTGTTTGGAAGGGAGACACTATCTACAGGGTCCTCTCCTGATCTTGAACACCTCAGTCATATGCAGAAGTTTTCATCTGCCCAGAGAGTTCACAGCAGTCTTTTTCCCCCAACTGTTTAGATCTCTCCACATGGCCACACCACACACAAACATCCAGTAATTCAGCAAAAGAGTGTTTTTTTTTTTTTCGGAAAGCTAAAGTCATTTAGCACAAATCTAAAGTCCATCCATCCATTATCTGTCACCACTTATCCTGTTCTACAGGGTCGCAGGCAAGCTGGAGTCTATCCCAGCTGACTGTGGGCGAGTGGCAGGGTACAACCTGGACAAGTTGCCAGATCATCACAGAGCTGATACATAGACACAAACAACCATTCACACTAACATTCACACCTACGGTCAATTTAGAGCCACCATTTATCCTAACCTGCATGTCTTTGGACAGTGGGGGAAACCGGAGCACCTGGAGGAAACCCACGCGGACACGGGGAGAACATGCAAACTCCGCACAGGAAGGCCCTCGACGGCTGCTGGGCTTGAACCCAGAACCTTCTTGCTGTGAGGCGACAGTGCTAACCACTACACCACCGTGCCGCAAATCTAAAGTCATTTAGCACAAATCTGACGACATTTAGCACAATTCTAAAATCCTTTCACACAAGTTCTAAGAACATTTAATCTTTCTTTTAAATACCTACTGAGAATGTTTCAAGATGTTTGATGGATTTTAATGGACGTTGTGATGGTAGTTCTCCATGTTTGATGGAGCATCTATGTTAGTCATAGAATGGTCATTTCCATAACACCCAAAAGGAGGACACTTTGCAAAATTCAGTTAAGCCAACACGAAACAGAAAAAATACCAAACCCATAACACATAATCAGACTCTGGTGCACTTACCATGAATGATGCTTATTTTTGATACTTTTGGCCTTTCCCGTCAACCCTTTTGCTATAAATAAGTCAGTGTAGATCTCTCGGTCAACTTCGATAATTTTACAAAGCTCCGAAGCAGAGATTTTATCATCTTCAGGCAATGAAGCTTCACAGAAAAATTATGAAAGTGAAAGGGCACCTGCGCTCTGACTGCTGTTTTTGTGCTTGTTTGTGCAGCATGTCACTCGATTGCGCCTTTCCCTTTGCTGCTTACAGCCACATCGCAATGACACAAATTACATTAAGTCATCCTTTCTACTTTTTGTGATGAATTGATGATCTTCATTAACCTGGAGCTGGCCAAACCATCTCTGACCTGGTGTGATGTGACCTCAAGCCACATGGCTAATTTGTTAACATTCAGCTATTGACCAATGAAATTTCAAATATTTATTTGACACCGTCATCTAAAGAGTTGTTATGTCAAAAGTCTTTATGGAGTGTATCATTAGACAAAAGCTATATATTAATACCATTACTCGTTTTTTTTTTCAAGCCTATTTATTTATTTTATATCATGAGAGAAATTATAAAATTGAGTTGATCTCAAAAGGAAGACACATGAGCATCCAGCTCAAAGCTGCACCAGTAGATGGATATGTTATTTCATAATGTATGAGTCATAGCATAGCAGAAGATAATGATTTAACACAGAATTCACAGTGTGACTGGATGAGAATAGGAGGGATTTAACACATACAGTATTTCAATAGTTTGTCCCTTTTAAGAGCAAATCTTTTACTGGGTGCTGGGGACAGGGCATAGAATTAAATTTAGTGTGAATATATATTTGGAAAGTGAACAACTCGCATGAGACTGCTGAGATTGGGATGTGAAAAGGGATTTCCTTAAAGTTTATGTAAAAAAAAAATAATAAATAAATTAAAATAAATAAATAAATAAATAAAAAGTCTCTGGATGTTGTGGGGCTGTCTTGGTTGACACGCCTCTGCAACATCGCGTGGCGGTCGGGGACAGTGCCTCTGGAGTGGCAGACTGGGGTGGTGGTCCCTCTTTTTAAGAAAGGGGACCGGAGAGTGTGCTCCAATTATAGGGGAATCACACTTCTCAGCCTCCCGGGGAAGGTTTACTCCAGGGTACTGGAGAGGAAAATTCAACCAATAGTCGAACCTCGGATCCAGGAGGAACAATGCGGTTTTCGTCCTGGTCGCGGAACACTGGACCAGCTCTATACCCTTCATAGGGTGCTCGAGGATTCATGGGAGTTTGCCCAACCAGTCCACATGTGCTTTGTGGATCTGGAGAAGGCATTCGACCATGTCCCCTGTGGTATTCTGTGGGGGGTGCTTCGGGAGTATGGGGTTCGGGGCTCTTTGCTAAGGGCTGTCCGGTCCCTGTACGAACGGAGCAGGAGTCTGGTTCGCATTGCCGGCAGTAAGTCAGACCTGTTCCCAGTGCATGTTGGACTCTGGCAGGGCTGCCCTTTGTCACCGGTTCTGTTCATAATTTTTATGGACAGAATTTCTAGGCGCAGCCAGGGGCCGGAAGGAATCCTGTTTGGGAACCACAGGATTTCATCTCTGCTTTTTACAGATGATGTTGTCCTGTTGGCTTCTTCAAACCAGGACCTTCAGCATGCACTGGGGTGGTTTGCAGTCGAGTGTGAAGCGGCTGGGATGAGAATCAGCACCTCCAAGTCCGAGGCCATGGTTCTCGACCGGAAAAGGGTGGCTTGCCCTCTCCAGTTTGGTGGAGAAGTCCTGCCTCAAGTGGAAGAGTTTAAGTATCTCGGGATCTTGTTCACGAGTGAGGGAAGGATGGAGCGTGAGATCAACAGGTGGATCGGTGCAGCCTCCGCAGTGATGCAGTCACTTTACCGGTCCGTCGTGGTGAAGAAGGAGCTGAGCCAAAAGGCGAAGCTCTCAATTTACCGGTCGATCTATGTTCCGACTCTCACCTATGGTCATGAGCTTTGGGTAATGACCGAAAGAACAAGATCGCGGATACAAGCGGCTGAAATGAGTTTCCTTTGCAGGGTGGCTGGGCGCTCCCTTAGAGATAGGGTGAGAAGCACAGTCACTCAGGAGGAGCTCGGAGTAGAGCCGCTGCTCCTCCACATCGAGAGGAATCAGCTGAGGTGGCTTGGGCATCTTTTTCGGATGCCTCCTGGACGCCTCCCTGGGGAGGTGTTCCAGGCATGTCCCCCCAGGAGAAGGCCCCAGGGAAGACCCAGGACACGCTGGAGGGACTATGTCTCTCAGCTGGCCTGGGAACGCCTTGGTGTTCTTCCCGAGGAGCTGGCCGAGGTGTCTGGGGAAAGGGAAGTTTGGGCTTCCATGCTTAGACTGCTGCTTCCGCGACCCGGTCCCGGATAAAGCGGAAGAAGACGAGATGAGATAAATAAAAAGAAGTGAAGATTACCAAACCTGCAAAACTGTCTTCGGTGGAACCACTTTCCATGCAATGATCTTTTTTCCTTCTATCCTCGCTATCTTTATCTACAAAAACAAGACTCATTAGACATGAACGTGGAAGGAGTTTACTTTTAAATGTGTAAAGAGCAAAGCAGATGAGCAATAACAAATGAAAAAATGATCATGTTAATATGGAAGTAACATAGACATGCTTACCATTTATGTGATCCAACTGCGTGCTCAGTGCAACTGGTGGTGAGATCAGAAGGTGAAAGCTGTGGGACAATGGTGCATCCACTTGATTTCCTGAGTTTACACATTTCTTATGCTGCCAACAACAACAGTCATCTTCCCATCCAAGAAACCATGGTTATTGATGTTTCGACACAGGAAACTTGCATAAGCTAATTATTCACATGCTGTCAAATGCATTTGCTTGAATTCACGTGTGCAGTTTCATGGTGTATCGTACTGAAATGAACCTTCATCTGGTTTACTGTCTCATAATCACATGGAGAAAAAACTGATACTCGTGTGAAATCTGTGTGATTTTGCAGAAAAGGAATATTGTTTCGCACTTTCATTACAAACACAGTCAGGGAAATATTGAAGTGTTTAATAATAATGATTTATTATCTCTGTGTATTGTGTGTGATGTGGTGTGTTGGTTATCAGAAGATCTGACTCTACAGTGTTATAGTTTAACTCCAACAAAACTGCACTTATTCATCTTTATTTTATTTTTATTTCAGAGTTTAATGCAGTGAGATGATTTTGGTGTTAAAGTATTAAATGCTTATCAGATCTTTCATATCAGAGCTGAAACCCACAGCAGGCTGTTCTGTAGAAGAGGGGCGTTTCTTTTTCTCTTCGTCAAAGTGGAACTATTTTGTCACCATCAAACACCCAAACCACACCCTCACCCTCTTACCAGCTTATATAAACTCAAGCTTCAGGTGATATCTGCATTAATACCATTCTGTTTGCATCGTGACCTTCATCTTCATCATCACCATCATCATCAGCAGCAGTCATGTTCTCTCGTTCTCTCCTGCTGGTTCTGCTGGTTCTTGTCTGCCTTCAGTCCTTCACATCGGCCCAGGGTAAGATAAAGTTAATCATTTTTATAATATTTATTTAATTATATCGATTTAAATATTATTATTATTATTATTATTATTATTATTATTATCTGTTTAAGATATTTTCATTAATTGAGGTCCTTGTGTACTTTGACTTCTTTAAAATAAACTAGACTGGTGTTGTTACTCGCCACCACTCCCCTGCATTATAATGGTACTGAATTTCCTGAAAAGACGACCAGGCTGCTGAAAATGACCAGCGTTAATAAACCACTGTGTGTTTGTCACACTGTTACAGTAAATTACTGAGTGACAGGGTGGTGTGATGAAGCAGAGCTCCTGTTCCCACCCTGAAGTTGATTATTTTCCTGTAATAGTGTATCCCCAAGTGTTTCATTCCTCTGAAACCAAACCAGTTTACAAACTGTTCCAACATTACATCATAAGAGGAGTAAGGGCCTTGCTCAGGGGCCCAGCAGTAGCAGCTTGGTGGTGGTGAGATCTGAAATCACGAGCCTCTGATCGGTCGTCCAAGATTTAAACCACTGAGCAACTGTTCTCACTGACATTAGAGCAGCGATAAACAGTCGTTCACTCACCAGCTGTTACCATAGAAACGATAACGTATTAGAACGAGGGCATTAATATAAACCTGTGATTGGCAGCTGCACTACTGTCAGAGCTGCTGTTATAGAAAACTAATCAACACCTTCTGACCAATCACAATCCAGAACTCCACAGCGCTGTGGGACAATTTAATAAACACTACAAGCAGAATCTTTTAGTCGATATACGTAAAACAATTTGATGGTGTTTTTTGAGCCTTTAATCACAGAACTAAATGTATAAATGTTTTCATACAGGTGTGCAAGGACCAAATCAATGCTGTTTCAGTTACCAGCAGAGCCCAATCCCTGCAAATATCATTACAGCGTATAAAGTAACACACATGAGGTGTAAAAACCCTGCAGTCATGTAAGCTTTCAGCCGCTCATTTATATTTTATTCATTTCAGTTAATATTAAAAAGTTTATTTCCATGTCAGTCATTGCTTTATGGTTGTGTATAATATAATATTAACTTTAATAGATTATCATTTTAAATGATATTGGAGGTTTGGGACGTGTGAGAGTGTTTGAGTTTCTGATTTTATTGCAGTTTAACACTGATGTAAATCTTCTCTCTCCTCTGCAGCTTTACTCTAAACAACGGCAAAAAGGCGTGTGCAAATCCTGAAGACGAGTGGGTGAAGAACAACATGGAACAAATTAACGAGCGAGTTTAAAAACCTGTCCTAATCTCAGCTATGATGTTTAAATCCTCTCTCCAGTTATAACCAATTATTTTGATTAATATTAAACAAAATGCACTGTTTATGCATTTAAACAGAAGGAATGAAGCCTTTCACTGTATATCCGATTTGAAAAAAAAAAACTTTTGCTTTAATTTGTCTCGCAGTGTTTATCTGAATTGAACCACAGGCAGTGGGGATTAGTTTTATTTTCAGACATATTAAAGGGCATTTTCTATCACAGATTATGGCTTTTTTATCAGTTACATTTTCAAGAAAACAATGTTGTTCACATTCCAAGACATTTCATTGTTCATGTCATCGTTGATCGCCTCTGACAATTTAAAAAAATGTTTTTTGCTCATTAGTATCTTTAATTCTTCCACATTATTTTCTCTTATCTATCGTTTCCTATTTAGCTGCCACATTGTTTAATTTGTCCATATTTACATGCAGTACATACGCACATTGAACTATTACTATAAAAAATGCATATCAATCTTTAATAAATATAAAATTATAATTCTCCGCAAACTGCTGTGGGAAAAGTAAAAAGCCCTTTGGGACATGCTTCAAGTTTTCTGATTACACAGTAACTCTGGATGGCCTTTCTGTTTCTTCACGTGCAGCAGTAAAAGACCTCGGAGTGATTATTGACCCCAGTCTTTCATTCGAAACTCACATTGATAACATCACCCGGATAGCTTTCTTTCATCTCAGAAATATTGCAAAGATAAGAAATTTAATGTCATTGCATGATGCAGAAAAACTAGTCCATGCTTTCGTTACCTCCAGGTTGGATTATTGTAATGCCTTACTGTCTGGATGTTCCAATAAGTGCATAAACAAGCTCCAGTTAGTTCAAAATGCCGCAGCAAGAGTCCTTACTAGAACTAGAAAATATGACCACATCACGCCTGTCTTATCCACACTGCATTGGCTCCCAATCAAATTTCGTATTGATTATAAAATACTACTATTGACCTTTAAAGCACTAAATGGTCTCGCACCACAGTACCTGAGTGAACTTCTGCTCCTCTATGACCCGCCACGCCTACTTAGATCAAAAGGTGCAGGCTATCTGCTGGTACCTCGTATAGTGAAGGCTACATCAGGGGGCAGAGCCTTTTCTTACAAAGCCCCACAGTTATGGAACAGCCTTCCAAGTAATGTTCGGGAATCAGACACAGTCTCAGCATTTAAGTCTAGGCTGAAAACATATCTGTTTAGTCAAGCCTTTTGTTAATGGTGTTTATGAGGTAAAGGAGTAGATCTGGAGGGTCCTCAGACATAGAGTGTTTTGGTAAACTGGGATGTATGGATGCTGTCAGTCCCCACTCGCTTGCTCACTCGAGTTTGTTGACGGTGCAGTGGCTGGCTGCTTTATGTCCCGGGGCTCCCTCATGCCTGTGTTACCTTCTGGCTCTCTCCTTTTAGTTATGCTGTCATAGTTAGTTGCCGGAGTCCCTGCTTGTACTCGGTGCAATATGTATACTGTTCCTACTTATTCAGGTGACATTGGGCATACCTAACCACCTGTGTTTTCTTTCTCTTCCCCCCCCCCCCCCCCACCCCAAATCTGTCCCTCTGAGTTACATGGAGTCAACAGGAAATCTTTTGGTGGAGACGGTGGGGACCTCGACTGGCTATCGTAGCCTGCAGGGAATCGGCCGTCAGACGTTCTGTCGCATGTCCCAGACCCGGTGAAATGTAACTGAATTGTCTTGGCCAGGCCTAAGGGTCCCATCTGCATCTCATCATTGCTGAGGAGTGTGCTCCCATCACCCAATCAAGCATCCAGCCAGAGCAGTCAGGCTGTCTGTTGTTGCCCAAATGAGGATGGGTTCCCTTTTGAGTCTGGTTCCTCTCGAGGTTTCTTCCTCATGTCGTCTGAGGGAGTTTTTCCTTGCCACCGTCGCCACAGGCTTGCTCATTGGGGATAGATAGATTAGGGATAAAATTAGCTTATGTTTTAAGTCGTTCAAATTCTGTAAAGCTGCTTTGCGACAATGTTTATTGTTAAAAGCGCTGTACAAATAAACTTGATTTGATTTGATTTGATGCTTCAGGATCATCTTCAGGGTTTTTACAATAACTCCGTGTCAGGAAATCAGACTGCAGGAGGATGCAAATGCAGCGAGAAGGGTTTTTTTTTTTAGAATATTTATTAATTTGGGGCGGCACGGTGGTGTAGTGGTTAGCGCTGTCGCCTCACAGCAAGAAGGTTAGGTTAGGTTAACTGGTGACTCTAAATTGACCGTAGGTGTGAATGTGAGTGTGAATGGTTGTCTGTGTCTATGTGTCAGCCCTGTGATGACCTGGCGACTTGTCCAGGGTGTACCCCGCCTTTCGCCCGTAGTCAGCTGGGATAGGTTCCAGCTCACCTGCGACCCTGTAGAAGGATAAAGCGGCTACAGATAATGAGATGAGATGAGATGTTCTGTGCCGGTGCTGTCTCTAAGTGATGGTATTGCATAGGACCCTGTTCGGCCCCTGGCCAAACGAGCAAGGAGCCTACTGGGTTTATTACCAGATTCAAATAATCTATGTTTGGCAAAAGATATTGCTGATTCCGCTTTTTGAGTTAGCAATTGATCTAGAGCAGATTGGGCCGCTTCTAATCTTTTAAGAACGGATGTTGAGGAAGAGGCTTTAAAATCTCTGTCGATTTATAATTTGCTGTTCAAGTTCTAGTCATTTAGCTAGTGTACTTTTTCTCTGCACAGCTGTGTAAGAGTTTATGGCACCCCTCAGGAAGGCTTTGCTCATTTCCCATAAAGTTGAAGCAGAGACAGCAGGAGTATCATTTGTAGAAATAAAAAGTCCCGATTGTGCTTCTAAGTACGTATGTTAAAAATGTAGGATTGCTCAACAGAGATGGATTTAGATGCCAGTGTCTAGATAAGGGGTCACAGTAAGGCGGTAGGAGTTCAATACTGACTGAAGAATGTCTGAAAGGGCACATGTGTTAATAGAACAAGTGTTGGTCCTGTCTAGAATTAATCTTGAAACAAAAATATAATCAATTCTTGAGAAAGAATGATGAGTGCGGGAGAAAAAAGTAAAGTCCTTCTCTTGTGGATTAATAATGCATCAAACATGCCAAGGTCTGAGCAGAGCTCCTTTGTGGCTTTCAGAAGAAGAAACCTTTATTCGTCACATGCACACTTCAAGCACAGTGAAATTCATCCTCTGCATTTAACCCATCTGAAGCAGTGAACACACACACACACTCAGAGCAGTGGGCAGCCACACCAGAGCGCCCGGGGAGCAGTCAGGGATCAGGTACCTCGCTCAAGGGCACCTCAGCCCAAGGCCGCCCCATGTCAACCTAACCGCATGTCTTTGGATTGTGGGGGAAACAGGAACACCTGGAGGAAACCCACACAGACACAGGGAGAACATGCAAACTCCACACAGAAAGGCCCTTGCCGGCAGCTGGGTTCGAACCCGGAACCTTCTTGCTGTAAGGCGACCATGTTAATCACTACACCACCGTGCTGCCCATCTTGGAGGGAGGGTGGGTTTTAGGTGGGCTATGATCCATTCCTGGAGCCAAAACACAAATAACATCCCCTCCAATTATTACCAGTGAAGGACAGATAGAAGAAACATCAGCCAATAACTTAGAGTAAAAAGAGCTGTCAAAAGTGTTAGGGGCATAGGCACTTCCTATAAGAATACATTCACCATACAGACACCCAGTAATGACCACAAACCTTCCTTCTGCATCTTGTATGATTTTATCAAGTGTAAATGCCAGATGTTTTTGGATAAGTATTGCTCTAAGTATTTTGGATAAGTATTGTTTAACTCTAAAAGCAGGGGGGTCCCTGCTTTTAGAGTTAAACAAAGAAAAATATATTTGGCCAACCCAATCGCGCCTTAATTTTAAGTGTTCAAGATCAGTGAGGTGGGTATCTTGTAATAATGCCACTTGTACCTCATCTTTTTTGAGCATGGAAAGTATTTTACGCCTGTTCACCACATGATTGATACCTTTGATGTTCAGTGTAATGATTTTTATGTTACTCATAATGTAGATTAATTGTCAGGTGACAAATGAAAATAATCTAGTTCAAACAGATATAGCCCAATAAAAGAAATGTGCAATTCACAATTGTTCAGCAGAAAAGCTGTGCTGGGATAAACATGCCCATCTCCTACAGATGGGGGAACAACAAGAACCTTTTTCATGCTCAAAAAACAATGCAAATATGAAAATAGCATAAGAGCATGAAAACTCTAGGACAACAAAACAAAGAGCTACCCAAAGGGTAATGTTATAGGAGTACGTGCTGCTAAAAGGAGTAATCGCTTCTGGAGAATAAAACCAACCAAAACACCTTCCATATCTCATCTCTGCTCCCACTATATACATGTTATTTACCAGCTGGGAGGTCCGTATCATGAAATACCGTGACCGAGGTCTTGAAAGTACTGAGCGAGGCCCTCTGGGCCGAGGTCAGTATTCAAGGCCGAGGTCACGGTATTTCACCATATGGACCGACCTTAAGCTGGTAAATAATATATATTTTTTTTCTTTACCAAATTCTAACAGAAAACGAGAGCGCCCGAAAGGGAAACCGAGCCGAGCCGCCATTTTGAATCCTCATTCACGGCTGTAATGCAAATGGCTTCCTCCTCGGTATACAAGTGCACTTCCATGGCAGGAAAAACACTACATTTTGCTGCCTATGTAGTCCCCTATTTATACAAATAGGAGTCATTCAGGATTCAGCCATGTTTTTGCTCGGCGTTAGCAAGTTACAGGTTTTAGCTTTCTCCTGAAATGTTTTTTTTATTTTATTTCTTCTTCCTCAGAGTAGTAAAACTCGCTTTCGCTGTGAACACTGTCGTTATCGCTATCCATGCTGTAAAATTAATGCTATTCTCCTGAGAAATGCTGGCAAACATTTATAAGGTTTTTGATAATCTTATAAATAAACCTTATCAAAAAAAGATAAATGTTGACAAAAAATACTACTATGTTTGTTGTTGTGAACGAGCGAGTTGCCAGAGGTCCGTAACCGGGGTCCCTATCGTAGGATACCGACCCGTTTGCCAGCCAATCAGAGCGCAGGATTTGGACCGCGAAAAAAAAAATTTATTTATTAACAAGCATGTCATTATAGTCAAGTCAAGCTGTGGTTAAGTTGAGTATGTGTGTCTATATGTCTGCATGTGTACATACGTGTATGTATCTTGTTTGGGAGACTGAAAAGTGAGTGTGTCTTCTGCATGACGTTGCACGCGGTGATGTAGGTTCAGGTTTGCCAGGAAGGAAATGAGTTTAAATGGTGGCGCACTGAACACTAGTATTTGTGAATGAACATGGGTCTGAGTAGAGTGCTAAGAACGTCTGAGAAAGTTGGAGAGGCAGCCGGTAAGAGAGAGAGTTTTCTCGTCTTTCGATTGCTTTGAAATCCTGGTAATTTGTGCCATTGTGGTTTGTTTATGCCAAGTGTGAATTGTTTGTATGATGTGTTAAGCGATAGTAGTAAGCCATAGCGGCGATCAGGGGCGCCGCCAGAAATTTTGGGCCCCATGAAAGATCATGGGCTATCAAAAGTCAAATAATGACAATAGTGCAATTGTGACGAGGGTGGGCAAAGTTGGGGGGCCCAAAATTCTAATATTAGATTAGAATCTTGGGCCCCCCAACTTTGCCCACCCTCGTCACAATTGCACTATTGTCATTATTTGACTTTTGATAGCCCGTGGACCTTGAGTTTGTGACTTTGTTATTACATTTTATGTATTAACCTACCAGGGACTAGATGAAAACTGGTCAGTGACTAATTCTGGTGCATTTACTGTACAATCACAAATGAAAATTCAAGATTTTGCCATATGCCTTCTTGTGCTAGGACAATTGGTAGTGAAATGTGTGATGTGACTGCTAATAAATCATAGAAAAAGTTTTCTACCCAGCATCAAAATACCTATGGAAATCCCATGGATTGTTATGTGTTAGGTAGAAAGCTGTGTGTACTGTTCTGCAAAAAGGGAATATGTTAAAGCATTTATGGGTTATATTGCTGCTTACCTCCTTCTCCAAAGGGGGGGTCAGTGGTTTGGTAGGGCGGAGGTCCCCCTGAGGCTGAATCTGTGCATATTTAGGGCACCCCATTAGTTATGAAACTGGTTATTAGCACTAGTTATTAGCACCAGCATAACATAATATTTCATCTTGTTTATCACACAAGTCAGTTCAGTTATTAAAATGGAAAAATGTCACTGTACAAACTGTAAAAGTGTTCTCTTGATAGGCTAATCCAACCACGTTCATACTGTTCATTTACCATTCGCTAATATTTTGAACACACGTGAGCGATAGCTACCTTTCTTTGGGAAAAACTGAGTGACCAGTTGCCTGCCTCTCCGGTCCCTCTCAGCTTTCAGCTGCCTTTCTTTACGTTTTTGACAGCCACTCTTCATATTTAGCGATCACAGACTGTACGCACTCCACTGCTGGCTGGCTGCTGCACCGCGACACAGCAGCAAGTAGCGTTGCACTGATCAGCACACAGATTTAACGCATCGCGCTTCTACCAGAACTGGACCGTACCATTTCGCAAAAGGGGGAGGGTTAAATGACAATATGTTGAAGAACTCAAGAAATAGACAACCTTGTTCAATTAGCTCATTTTACCAGATGGAATATTGCATTGTTGTTATTTCAGAAGTCTTATTAAAATCATTAAAAGCATATTATCAGCCCCTTAAAGGGCCCCATGGCAGTGCTGGGCCCCTAGAATTGTTCTAACCTCCCCCCCCCCCCCCAGCAGCACCCATGGCGGCGATTGTTTGTGGTTAACCGGAAAGTTGTGAATGATTGAATGCAAACAAGTAATGTGAGGGTTAAGGCATTATGGAAGATGATGAATTGCAGTAATTTGGCATTATTTATTTAATGTTGCATGTCTGTATAGTATGGTGTGATGCTTTTTCTTTGTTTGTGTATTGTGTGGTAGATTTTCAGCATGATTTAGAATGCATGTTGTTTTCTATTGTTATTTTGTATGGCAATTTGCGTATAAGTTCGTGTATGATCAAATTACTTGCGCATTTGGAAAATGTGATTGCCTATTACATTTGCCCTGCATGTTTGCACATTTGAATAATTATTCATAATATTTTTCTGCGTATTTACACATCTTAAAATTACTCACTACTTTGGCCTGTGTATTTAAATATTTTGATAAGATTGTTAATTACCGTATCTTCGCATCTTCTTTGTTTCTGTTTTTATTTGAAAGGTTTTTTACCTGCTGAATACTTCACAAAGTACCATTGGTACTGCAACAGTGTGCTCTCTTTGAAAATAAAGAAAGGAAAAAGAGAAAGAAAAGAAACTGTTGTTGTGTGGAACTTATTCTGAGTGGAATCCAGTTACCCAAATCTCCAGCAAATATCAGTGTCCCTTTCAAGTTGGGGAAATAGCAAACAAACTCAAACAACTTGACAATTATTCTGGTCATCGAAATGAACATAAAGCTCCTGTAGTTTAACTATTATCAATAATAATGGATCCCTCGTCTGCTATCGTACCAGATTAGTATATCAGACATAAAGGTAACAGCATCATGTTGTAAAAGATACTTGAGAGAGCAAAAACACAATTGAGCCAATTCAGCTCTGAAACCTTTTAAAGTTTAATACAGACTGTTTGAACTTGCTGTCTCTCTCTTATATTGAACTACTCTCTCAAATAGAATAGCTTCAGTATCAATATAATGAATCTCACTCAGTCCTTAGTGATGCGTGGCCATGTAATCCAGTAGGCAAAAGTCACAGTCCAGAGTCGTCTTCTGACTTTATTCCAGTGTGTTAAGAAAGTTTTCTGCATCTCTCCCTGTTTCGAACCTGGGCTCCGTGCTGTTGTGGATTATGATGAGTGTAGCCAGGTAGCACATGTTAAAACAGATACCCTTGTCTATTAAAGGACATGGGACATGGATTTTTTTCTGGGCATAATTATGTATAAAGGACATAAGAAATGCCATCTAAATCACTGCAGGGCGTCAAAAATCTGAAAATCACCACATTATTCAAGTTTTTCTATACATCAGCGTAAAACAAGGATTCGTTAATGAGCTAGGTGGTCACGTGACCCGTGACGTAACAAAAACTTTCCAAGGAGCCAGCGCTTGGGAATCTAATGTAAACAGGTTACCGAAATGGACACCATCGACAGTGATATTCCCGATGTTTCACAGAGATGTGAAGTTAGACCCTATCAATTCGAACCGATAGCTGGAAATTCACATGAACATGGATCTTGTCTTTACTCTGACGGGTCAGATGATTCTGAGAATGAGGGTTCATTCAGTCCCCATGAAACTGAAAGCGGTCGGCTCGATAACACTTCCTGGTAAGTTAAAAACAATTCTGCTCAAAGGCTAATGATCTGTTGAAAGAAGTATTATTTTTGTATCATACATTGAAAGTTCATCATAGATCTAGCTAAAGTCCGTTGCAAGCTATTTTTTTTTTTGCTGATATTTTTCGAGATTGATTGAGATACAATGCTTCCAGAGTCCGAGATGAAAACATTCAAAATGGCGAAACGAGTCAGAATTATGATAATCAATAATTGATACACCCAAAATTATAATACTAATCCTTACCTCGGCTTTCAGTCGCTTAGCGAATGCACCTCGGCATTTTTCCGCATGAGGCCCATGGTAAAACCACACTTCCAGGAGGGGCTGCCGTCTGCCTCCCAAGCCGGCCGAGAGCGCTCCTCGTCGGGCACGGCCAGGCAGGCGAATGCCCTGGTTCGTCTGCCCTGTCTAAAAAATAATGGTACAACTCCGAGTGAAGGTAAATTTGGCTTGCCAATTAATTTCGTTCAGTACCTGAGTATTAAAGTTGAAAGAATCCTCTGTGAAATGGTCCGAACACAGTTTGTGGGAAACAGTAGGTGCAAAGTTTTTTCTACGGCAGTAGTGAGCCCACACTTTCCTCAGCTTCGGGTCCTTGGGGAATGCAAAAAAACTTACTCCAGGGCATTTCCCATTGGAAATATTGCAACCATAAGCAGCACAATACACCATGATGTCCAATGTACTTTAAAGACTATAAAAACAATTTTCTTGTCATCCACTTCTCCATTCATCTACCCGCTTGTGCTGTGCCCGAAAGTTTTTGTGACGTATGATCACGTGACAGCGGCTCTTCTGGTTGTAGAAAATGCAGATCGGAAGTCGAGCAGAAATGCCATATAATCATCACGAATATAACGATTTTACTGAATTTAATAGATGATTTTGTATTTGTTGATGCAATTAATTCATATTTTTAATGGAAAGAAACTGATTATATTGCATTTCTGCTCGACTTCCGATCTGCATTTTTTGCAACCGGAAGAGCCGCTGTCACGTGATCATACGTCACAAAAACTTTCGGACACAGCGCAAGCGGGTAGATGAATGGAGAAGTGGATGACAAGAAAATTGTTTTTATAGTCTTTAAAGTACATTGGACATCATGGTGTATTGTGCTGCTTATGGTTGCAATAATTCCAATGGGAAATGCCCTGGAGTAAGTTTTTTTGCATTCCCCAAGGACCCGAAGCTGAGGAAAGTGTGGGCTCACCTGCACATGCGCAGTAGGCTTCGCGCATGCGCAGTAGGCTTGGTAGGACAACTTTACAGAACACCTGTTGAAAAAAACTTTGCACCTACTGTTTCCCACAAACTGTGTTCGGACCATTTCACTGAGGATTCTTTCAACATTAATACTCAGGTACTGAGCGATATTAATTCATGAAACAGGAAGCATAAGGATGAGAAAAAAAAAAAAACAGTTCAAATCGGGAAGCCGCGCACACCTGCGCCAGGCTGCACAAATGCGCGCAGCTTCCTGACCCAAACCGCCTCTCTCTCATCCTTACACTTCATGCCTCATGAACCATAAACCAACATCGCTATTTTTTTTTAAAAAATCGGATCTGCGCGATTCAGCCGTGAAAAAGGCGGCATCCGCCGAAAGGAGGCCAGGGGACAGGGCAGGAATATTTTTGTTGATATGAGTGATCCGGTGCGATTTCGCGACCCCCCTGTTGAAGACCTCTGCGCTAAGCGACTGAAAGCCGAGGTAAGGATTAGTATTATAATTTTGGGTCTATCAGTTATTGATTATCATAATTCTGACTCGTTTCGCCATTTTGAATGTTTTCATCTCAGACTCTGGAA
This sequence comes from Neoarius graeffei, assembly GCF_027579695.1. Lineage (NCBI taxonomy): Eukaryota > Metazoa > Chordata > Actinopteri > Siluriformes > Ariidae > Neoarius > Neoarius graeffei. The sequence continues at coordinate 121,333,150 of NC_083569.1, read as the reverse complement.
GCATTGTATCTCAATCAATCTCGAAAAATATCAGCAAAAAAAAAAATAGCTTGCAATGGACTTTAGCTAGATCTATGATGAACTTTCAATGTATGATACAAAAATAATACTTCTTTCAACAGATCATTAGTCTTTGAGCAGAATTGTTTTTAACTTACCAGGAAGTGTTATCGAGCCGACCGCTTTCAGTTTCATGGGGACTGAATGAACTCTCACTCTCAGAATCATCTGACCCGTCAGAGTAAAGACAAGATCCATGTTCATGTGAATTTCCAGCTATCGGTTCGAATTGATAGGGTCTAACTTCACATCTCTGTGAAACATCGGGAATATCACTGTCGATGGTGTCCATTTCGGTAACCTGTTTACATTAGATTCCCAAGCGCTGGCTCCTTGGAAAGTTTTTGTGACGTCACGGGTCACGTGACCACCTAGCTCATTAAGGAATCCTTGTTTTACGCTGAAAAACTTGAATAATGTGATGATTTTCACATTTCTGACGCCCTGCAGTGATTTAGATGGCATTTCTTATGTCCTTTATACATAATTATCTCATCTCATCTCATTATCTCTAGCCGCTTTATCCTTCTACAGGGTCGCAGGCAAGCTGGAGCCTATCCCAGCTGACTACGGGTGAAAGGCGGGGTACACCCTGGACAAGTCGCCAGGTCATCACAGGGCTGACACATAGACACAGACAACCATTCACACTCACATTCACACCTACGGTCAATTTAGAGTCACCAGTTAACCTAACCTGCATGTCTTTGGACTGTGGGGGAAACCGGAGCACCCGGAAGAAACCCACGCGGACACGGGGAGAACATGCAAACTCCGCACAGAAAGGCCCTCGCCAGCCACGGGGCTCGAACCCGGACCTTCTTGCTGTGAGGCGACAGCACTAACCACTACACCACCGTGCCACCCTCTGAAAATACATTTGTACGCTAAATATTCAACTGCTACAGGCTGCATCTTGGTGTGAGGAAAAAGATGTGACAATTGGCCTCCATCAATTAAACCCAGACAGACAAGTGATAATTAAAGGAGAAACCTACTAATCAGAAAGTGTCAGCTCTTTATCAGATATGAAGTTGGCTGGACACTGTTATAATGGAACACATGGGTCTAGATTGGTTCAACACTTCAATGCATTCAAGTATTTACTTTAAAAGTGTTTATCCTTATAACATAAAGTTTCAAAAAGTGTTAAAATATATTTGACTAATTTACTCTTCTACTGGATATTTTTGTTGGTTGTATTTACTTCAAAAACGTACCTTTACAATGTGTTTATATTTGAGTTAAACTGCCCCACCTGCTGTCCATTGATATTACTGCTACAGGCTGCATCTTGGTGTGAGGAAAAAGATGTGACAATTGGCCTCCATCAATTAAACCCAGACAGACAAGTGATAATTAAAGGAGAAACCTATATAAAGGGTGTTACAGTACTAAGGTTTTAAACCACCACGAGCCACGAGAACAGATTCAGCATCAATACACCTTGGCATCGATTCTACGCGTCTCTGGAAGAATAATACTGGAGCGGTGAACGCCGTTCTTTAATCAGTTGGTGTTGTGATGATGGTGGTGAAGAGCACTGAATAAATGTCAATCCAAAATCACTCACAGAAATTAGATCTTTTGATTTATATCATTTTCATTTCATGATCCTCATCAAACCATTCAGTGAGTCCTCTTGCCCTGTGGATGGGGGCGGAGTCACCCCAGAACTGACCACACCCATTATATGATAAAGGAGATCAGTCAGAAGACCTTTGTGTTGATTTGAAATGAGTTTTACCTCTGAGGTGACAAGTGGAGCAAAAATAAACCCCACCAACAGGAAAACAGAACCATCATTTTTACCTTTAATTTGTCATCCACATGGAGCTCATTATGTGTTTAGGTCGGCTTACACCACAGCTCTTTCCCATTTTAGATGTCTGTTTATGGTATTTGAGCTGAACATGAATGCTGACAGGAGGATTTTTTCCTCTCAGCGGGCATAATCACAGTGACTTCCACATATGATGATGTCATGTGCAGACCCTCTATTCGCTGTAGGGTCTTGTGACCTGACACTGTGCAGATCCTCTACCAGACAGTGAGATGGCTGCTGAAGGTGCTCCCTATTTATTAACATGAAGAGGTACACTAATGGGCAAAATTATGTGGACATCTGATCATCACACCCATATATGGTTCTTTCCCAAACAGTTCCCACAAAATTTGAAGCACACAGTTGTACAGAATGTCTTTGCACACTGTAAAATTACAAATTCCCTTCACTGGAACAAAGAGGCCCAAACCTGTTCCATCATGACAATGTTGGTCATGCAAGTTGGAGCCCATGTGGATGTCTATCATCATTCTGTGTCCTCCTGAACTTTTTAAATTTTATTTTCTAGTACTTTCATAACCTGTAACATGACAATCCAGTACAACAAACATGCTCTTCTGCTTACTAAACTAAATTTGCAATCTGGATTATTTAGATGAAATTGGCATCCTGGAATGACACTGACAGACTTTGCTTTTGTTGGATTCAACTCACCTTGGTTATTTTAGCTGAAGTGCCGCTGGAAGTTAAGCGAGAAAACAGCTGAGGTCCTAGTCATGCTGAAGAACAAACAACACTGCTCCACACTTCCTATCATTGTTCTCATGAATGTTCAACCTCTGGACAATATTCTAGATGAACTAAGAACCAGACTGGCCTTTGATCAAGACAGTAAAACTGTAGTATCATTCTACCTGAGGGCTTCTCCATTCATTGTCTGGACAGAACAATGGAGGCTCGTAAGCACAAGCATGTTGGTGCTTTTATCATGGTCAACAGCTGGTGGTGTTTGGAAGGGAGATACTATCTACAGGGTCCTCTCCTGATCTTGAACAATGGAGAGGTGCAGAAGTGCAGAAGTCAGGTGCAGAAGTTTTCATCTGCCCAGAGAGTTCACAGCAGTCTTTTTCCCCCAACTGTTTAGATCTCTTCACATGGCCACACCACACAGCGTATCCAGTAATTTAGCACAAATCAAAAGTCCAGCCATCCATCATCTGTCACCACTTATCCTGTTCAACTGGTCACAGGCAAGCTGGAGCCTATCCCAGCTGACTGACTGTGGGTGAGTGGCAGGGTACACCCTGGACAAGTCACCAGATCATCACAGAGCTGATACAGTACATGGCCACAAACAACCATTCACACTAACATTTACATGTACAGTCAATTTGGAGCCACCAGTTATCCTAACCTGCATGTCTTTGGACTGTGGGGGAAACCAGAGTACTCAGAGGAAACCCACACAGACATGGGGAGAACATGCAAACTCCACACAGAAAGGCCCTCATCAGCCGCTGGGTTTGAACCCAGAACCTTCATGTTGTGAGGTGACAGTGCTAACCACTACGCCACCATGCCACAAATCGAAAGTCATTTAGCACAAATCTGAAGACATTTAGCACAATTCTAAAATCTTTTTACAAGTTCTAAGAACATTTAATCTTTCTTTTAAAGGCCTACTGAGAATGTTTCAAGATGTTTGATGGATTTTAATGGACGTTGTGATGGTAGTTCTCTATGTTTGATGGAGCATGTATGTTAGTCATAGAATGACCATTTCCATAACACCAAAAAGGAGGACACTTTGCAAAATTCAGTGAAGCCAACACAAAACACACTACACAGAACTCCACATCAACAGCATCGATGAGGATGCCTCCGCCTGGTAGATTACACGCCTTATGAAGTTGTGATTAAGTTAATGTCAACTTGGTATTCAGTGTTATTATGCAAATTATGATATGTCACCTGCACCTTAAGGTGGCGGAGGCATAAAAAATACCAAACCCATAATACATAATCAGACTCTGGTGCACTTACCATAAATTATGCTTATTTTTTTATACTTTTGGCCTTTCCTGTCACCCCTTTTGCTATAAATGGGTCAGTGTAGCTCTCTCGGTCAACTTTATAAACTTTACAAAGCTCTAAAGTAGGCAATGAAGCTTCACAGAAAAAAAAATTATGAAAGTGAAAGGGCACCTGTGCGCTGACTTTTGTCTTTGTGCTTGTCTGTGCAGTATGTCGCTTGATTGCGCCTTTCCCTTTGCTCCTTACAGCCTCATGACAACGACACAAATTACAGTAAGCCATTCTTTCTGCTTTTTGTGATGAATTGATGATCTTTATTATCAACTGGAGCTGGAGCTGGCCAAACGATCTCTGACCTGGTGTGACGTGACCTCAAGCCACATGGGTAATTTGTTAAGATTCAGCTATTGACCAGTCAAATTTCAAATATTTATTTGACACCGTCATCTAAAAGTTTGTTTAATCAAAAGCATTTCTAGAGTGGGGCGGCACGGTGGTGTAGTGGTTAGCGCTGTCGCCTCACAGCAAGAAGGTCCAGGTTCAAGCCCTGTGGCCGACGAGGGCCTTTCTGTGTGGAGTTTGCATGTTCAGTCTAGTGCTATATGTCAACGGAGAGCTGGGAACCTGAATATTAATTTGAGATGCAGCACTGTGTGCCAGGTTTTTTAATCAAAAACAGCTCACTTTATACAGTGAAATTACTGCAATGATATGACTATTAGGGTGGCACGGTGGTGTAGTGGTTAGCGCTGTCGCCTCACAGCAAGAAGGTCCGGGTTCGAGCCCCGTGGCCGGCGAGGGCCTTTCTGTGTGGAGTTTGCATGTTCTCCCCGTGTCCGCGTGGGTTTCCTCCGGGTGCTCCGGTTTCCCCCACAGTCCAAAGACATGCAGGTTAGGTTAACTGGTGACTCTAAATTGAGCGTAGGTGTGAATGTGAGTGTGAATGGTTGTCTGTGTCTATGTGTCAGCCCTGTGATGACCTGGCGACTTGTCCAGGGTGTACCCCGCCTTTCGCCCGTAGTCAGCTGGGATAGGCTCCAGCTTGCCTGCGACCCTGTAGAACAGGATAAAGCAGCTAGAGATAATGAGATGAGATTTATGGAGTGTATAATTAGACAAAACCTATGTATTAATACCATTACTCAGTTATTTTTGTTCAAGCCTATTTTATTTATTTATTTATTTATTTATTTATTTTATATTATGAGAGAAAGTATAAAATTGAGTTGATCTCAAAAGGAGGACACATGAGCATCCAGCTCAAAGCTGCGCCGGTAGATGGACATGTTTTTTTTCATAATGTACTAGTCATAGCATAGCAGAAGATATTGATTTGACACACAATTAACAGTGTGAATGCATGGGAATAGGAGGGATTTAACACGTATTTCAATATTTTGTCCCTTTTAAGAGCAAATCTTTCACTGGGTGCTGGAGACAGAGCACAGAATTTAATTCAGTGTGAATATATTTTTGGCAAGTGAACAACTCACTTGAGATTGCTGAGATTGGGATGTGAAAGGGGATTTCTTTAAAGCTTATGTAAAAAAAAAAAATAAAAAATAGGGTTACCAACCTGCAAAACTGTCTTCGGCAGGACCACTTTCCATGCAATGATCTTTTTTTTTTTGCTTCTATCCTCGTCATCTTTATCAACAAAAACAAGATTCATTAGACATGAACATGGAAGGAGTTTACTTTTAAATGTGTAAAGAGCAAAGCAGATGAGCAAAAAAAAAAAAAAGAATGTTAATATGGGAGGTAACATGGACATACTTACCGTTTGTGATCCAACTGCATGCTCAGTGCAACTGGTGGTGAGATCAGAATGTGGAAGCTGTGGGACAATGGTGTCTCCACTTGATTTCCTGAGTTTACACATTTCTTATGCTGCCAACAACAACAATCATCTTCCCATCCAAGAAACTATGCTTCTTGATGTTTCGACACAGGCAAGTTGCATACAACACAAGACATAATTTGTTAAGCTTAAATGTAACCTTGAACTCGCTCTGTATAATCGAGTGATAGAATGATCTGTAGTTATGTGAACCTCTGCTTTGATACAAATTGGATGGACCACAACTTTCTTTTAAAAATTCTTTCCTGAGTGCTTGATTTAAAAGGAATAATAGGATTGCAAAAGTGAATTTCTTCATCTATCCCACTGATCTTACAACAACAGTTCTGTCAGGAGCACTTTCATCAAGGAGCTGCAATATTTACAGCAAGTTGTATTTGGCAGATGGCTCTGTTCTGGGACCTCCCTGCCCTTCCACATGTATATGTGGAAAGGCTAAAGCAGGGAGGGCTGCAGCAGATCCCCTCATAGGGTACAGAACAGAGCAGGCATCAATGACAACAGAGATGAAATTGATTGTCAAAATATGGGAGCTCCCTGCACATCTACGTGCCTACATGGAATGGCTAAAGCAGAGAGGGTGGCAGCAATGGAAATGGAATGGATTAAGGGATTTCTCTGCCCCGCCATGTACCTACATGGAAAGCATTGAGGCAGAGAGAGCACCCCCCTGCCCATCCATGTGCCTGCATGGAATGGCTAAAGCAGGGAGGGTGGCAGCAGCTGAAATGGCATGGATTAAAAATTTTAGCCTCTTTGACAAGGGCCAGATGTAATGGTTAGATGACTGGATCAACACATCTCCAAAATTGCAGGCCATGGGGGTGTTCCCAGTATGCAGCGATGATCATCTATCAGAAAATGGTCCAAAGAAGGATAATCAGTTACCCACAGAGGAGCACCTGTAGCACAACTTGCTGAAAAAGTTAATGCTGGCTATGATAGATAGGTGCTAGAATGCACAGTGCATCACAGCTTGCTTTGTATGGGCTGAGTAGCTGCAGACTGGTCAGGACACTCATGCTGACTCCTATCCACCAAGGCAAGTCCCGACAACAGACATGTGATCATCAGAATTGGACCATGGAGCAATGGAAGAAGGTGGCCTGGACTGGGTTGTGAGCAGGCATCAGTGAGACAGAAATGACATTGATTAAAGTCAGATGGCATACTGGGAAGGAGTTGGAGTGGAGGTGGGTTGCAAAATGGCTTGCAGAGGAAGCAGCAGATGCAAGCAGGTTAAAGCAGCTTAAATAAGGCTCTCTATGAGAGATATGCCAAGAGAATGCATAGAAAGGAATCAGCTGAGCTGACAGCTGATGTGGGCTGGCTGGCTGGAGATCAGCTGCTGTAGCTGGGATTGAGGGCTGAGCTTGACTTCATGGCCTGCCAAAACTACGCTACACTCAATTTCTGTCAGGACAACTTTTGTCAAGGAACCTTATTTGCATTGCAATATTTTCAACAAGGTGGATGGTTCTGTTCTGGGACCTCCCTGCCCTTTCATGTGCACATGTGGAAAGCCTTGGGGCAGGAAGAGCACACCTCCCTGCATACCATGTGCCTACATGGAAAGGCTAAAGCAAGGAGAACCACAGAAAAAAAAAAACACCACACCAAGCAGACCTCCCTGGCCTTCCATGTTTTCATGGAAGAGCCAGCAGGAGGAGCTCACTGAACTATTAGTAGGAAGCAAGTTAAACCAAGATGAAATACAGTGAGGTGAGTTGAAGCTTCACAGAATGTTGGTTGGGGCAACATAGCTAGTAAGTTTATACAGGGAGCCTGAGCAGCTACGCAATACCATTTTTATTGTTTAATTGAGCACAGTTTGAATGAACGCGGCAGGCAGGCTGGATGGCGCTGCCTCCAGGCAAAATTGGTGAATTTCTGAAATTCAAAGTGGGACAAAAATCGGCCATTGTTTCACATTTCATTTTTCATGGTTCATTTATTTTTCACATGTAATTTTGACACAGGGGCGGCACGGTGGTGTAGTGGTTAGCGCTGTCGCCTCACAGCAAGAAGGTCCTGGGTTCGAGCCCCGTGGCCGGCGAAGGCCTTTCTGTGTGGAGTTTGCATGTTCTCCCCGTGTCCGCGTGGGTTTCCTCCGGGTGCTCCGGTTTCCCCCACAGTCCAAAGACATGCAGGTTAGGTTAACTGGTGACTCTAAATTGAGCGTAGGTGTGAATGTGAGTGTGAATGGTTGTCTGTGTCTATGTGTCAGCCCTGTGATGACCTGGCGACTTGTCCAGGGTGTACCCCGCCTTTCGCCCGTAGTCAGCTGGGATAGGCTCCAGCTCGCCTGCGACCCTGTAGAACAGGATAAAGCGGCTAGAGATAATGAGATGAGATGAATTTTGACACACAATTCATGGAGTTTCACATACAGTGCATGGAGTTTAATCTTTTCATTTGTCTTTTTTTTATAACATCACTAATTACACATGACGTCAAATGCATTTGTTTGAATTTACATGTGCAGTTTCGTGATGGTTCATGTTGAAATGAACCTTCATATGGTTTACTGTCTCATCACATGGAGAAAAACTGATACTCATGAAATCTGTGTGATTTTGCAGAAAAGGAATATTGTTTCACACTTTCATTTCAAACACAGTCAGGGAAATATTGAAGTGTTTAATAATAATGATTTATTATCTCTGTGTATTGTGTGTGTGATGTGGTGTGTTGGTTATCAGAAGATCTGACTCTACAGTGTTATAGTTTACAAAGCTGGACTTATTCATCTTTGTTTTATTTTTATTTTAAGAGATTAATGCATTGAGATGATTTTGGTGTTAAAGTATTAAATGCTGATCAAATCTTGCTTATTGTCGGTGAAAACCACAGCAGGCTGTTCTGTAGAAGAGGGGCATTTTATTTTTTCTTTGTCAAAGTGGAACTGTTTCATCACATCAAACACCCAAACCACAACCTCACCCTCCTCTTACCAGCTTCTATAAACTCAAGAGTCAGGTGATATCTGCAACTATACCATTCTGTTTGCATTGTGACCATCATCAGCAGTCATGTTCTCTTGTTCGCTCCTGCTGGTTCTCGTCTGCCTTCAGTCCTTCATATTGGCAAACAGTAAGATAAAGTTCATCATTTTTATAATATTTATTTAATTATCCATCCATCTATCCATCCATCATCTGTACCTGCTTATCCTGTTCTGCAGGGTCGTGGGTAAGCTGGAGCCTATCCCAGCTGACTATGGGTGAGAGGTGGGGTACACCCTGGACAAGTCACCAGCACAGGGCTGACATGTAGACACAGACAACCATTCACACTCACATTCACACTTGCGGTCAATTTAGAGTCACCAGTTAACCTAACCTGCATGTCTTTGGACTGTGGGGGAAACCGGAGCACCCGGAGGAAACCCACGCGGACATGGGGAGAACATGCAAACTCCACACAGAAGGGCCCTCGCCGGCCACGGGGCTCGAACCCAGGACCTTCTTGCTGTGAGGCGACAGCGCTAACCACTACACCACCGTGCTGCCCATTATTATTATCTGTTTAACATCTCATTATCTGTAGCCGCTTTATCCTGTTCTACAGGGTCGCAGGCAAGCTGGAGCCTATCCCAGCTGACTACGGGCGAAAGGCGGGGTACACCCTGGACAAGTCGCCAGGTCATCACAGGGCTGACACATAGACACAGACAACCATTCACACTCACATTCACACCTACGCTCAATTTAGAGTCACCAGTTAACCTAACCTGCATGCCTTTGGACTGTGGGGGAAACCGGAGCACCCAGAGGAAACCCACGCGGACATGGGGAGAACATGCAAACTCCACACAGAAAGGCCCTCGCCGGCCACAGGGCTCGAACCCGGACCTTCTTGCTGTGAGGCGACAGCACTAACCACTACACTACCGTGCTGCCCATTATTATAATCTGTTTAACATATTTCATTAATTGAGTTCCTTGTGTACTTTGACTTCTTTAAAATAAACTAGACTGGTGTTGTTACTCGCTACCACTCCCCTGCTTTATAATGGTACTGAATTTCCTAAAAAGACGACCAGGCTGCTGAAAATAACCAGCGTTAATAAACCACTGTGTGTTTGTCACACTGTTACAGTAAATTACTGAGTGACAGGGTGGTGTGATGAAGCAGAGCTCCTGTTCCCACCCTGAAGTTGATTATTTTCCTGTAATAGTGCATCCCCAAGTGTTTCATTCCTCTGAAACCAAACCAGTTTACAAACTGTTCCAACATTACATCATAAGAGGGTTAAGGGCCTTGCTCAGGGGCCCAGCAGTAGCAGCTTGGTGGTGGTGAGATCTGAAATCACAAGCCTCTGATCAGTCGTCCAACATTTAAACCACTGAACAAAGGGCTGCTGTTATTAGAAAACTAATCAACACCTTCTCTCCAATCAAAATCCAGAACTCCACAGCGCTGTGGGACAATTTAATAAACACTACAAGCAGAATATTTTAGTCGATATATGTAAAATCATTTGATGGTGTTTTTTGAGCCTTTAATCACATAACTAAATGTATAAATGTTTTCACACAGATCCAGGTGAACCAGAACGATGCTGTTTCAGTTACCAGAAGAAAAAAAATCCCTGCAAAACTCATTACAGTGAAAGAAACAGACCTTCAGTGTAGCCATCCTGGAGTCACGCAAGCTTTCAGCACCTCATTTATTCATTTAAATTAATATTAAAAATTTTATTTCCATGTCAGTCATTGCTTTATGGTTGTATATAATAACTTTTTAATAGATCTCATCTCATCATCTCTAGCCGCTTTATCCTTCTACAGGGTCGTAGGCAAGCTGGAGCCTATCCCAGCTGACTATGGGCGAAAGGCGGGGTACACCCTGGACAAGTCGCCAGGTCATCACAGGGCTGACACATAGACACAGACAACCATTCACACTCACATTCACACCTACGGTCAATTTAGAGTCACCAGTTAACCTAACCTGCATGTCTTTGGACTGTGGGGGAAACCGGAGCACCCGGAGGAAACCCACGCAGACACGGGGAGAACATGCAAACTCCGCACAGAAAGGCCCTCGCCGGCCCCGGGGCTCGAACCCGGACCTTCTTGCTGTGAGGCGACAGCGCTAACCACTACACCACCGTGCCGCCCCACTTTTTAATAGATTATCATTTTAAATGATGTTGGAGGTTTGGGACGTGTGAGAGTGTTTGATTTTCTGATTTTATTGTAGTTTAACACTGATGTAAATCTTCTCTCTCCTCTGCAGCTTTACTCTCAGGAACAGCCATGAGGTGTGTACAGATCCTGAACTCGAGTGGGTGAAGAACATCATGAAACAATGTAAAACCTGTCTCCAGTAATAACCAATGATTATGATTTTTTTTTTTACAAAATGGACTGTATTTACACAGAAGGAATAAAGCTTTTCAGTGTATATCCAATTAAAAGGGGGAAAAAAAACCCTTTTGCTTTAATTAGTTCAGCAATGTTTACCGGAATTAAACCACAGACAGTGGGGATTAGTTTTATTTTCATACATATTAAAAGGGCATATTCTGTCATGTGTTTTATTTTATTTTATTTTTTTAAATTGCATTTTAAAGAAAGCAATGTTGGTCCCTGTCAGAATGCAGGCATTTACGGATGTCTGTGCAGAGGAGAGTGGGGTGCAAACTGTAGATAAAACCAAGACATGAGACAGGAAACAAAGTCAGGAAGCTAGCGAGGGTCGGGCGATAGGCAAACAGTGTAGTAGAGGCAAGACAAAGGATGTAAACAGAGAGAAAGCAGAAGTCAGAATATCGAGAGGAAGACAGAAAATACAAGGTTTGGTATGAACTGGAGAAGGCAGAACAATACTTCGCATTGGAGTGGAGTGCATGAGAAGCTTAAAGTGCATATCACAGGTAAATTCAGGAGCAAGATCAATGTAATTCTCCTATTTTATATTAAACTTTGGTCAAATATCTGTCACATTTTGCATTTTGTGCAATTTTTTTATCTTGCGCAATACCAGAAAAATTCAGTTGAAATCAAGCCATTTGAGGCGAATTCATCCGCCTCTGAAAAAACTTGGCATTTGGATTTCCCGGCAAGCATTGATTTTCATGACATCACATGCGGGACGCCTCCTTCTGAATTCTACGTCAGCGCTGGTTTGTTTATGAGAAAACAACTGTATTATTTACATCCCCAGTGTTGTCTCCATCGTCTTCACCACTTGAATCATCTTCAAATCCAAACAGATGAAGCCCCAATTCTGACATTTCATTATATTCTTCATCCAAAGGTGAAGTAACATTATGCTCAGGTGACAATTTCATATTTCTATGCAAAATCGCTAGCTGCTAAACTCGGTCTACACAGGCTGTGCACTGAAACCGTGCAAGGTCTCGCAGCCTGCTGGTGCTTCCGCAGGTGACATCACGAATCTGGCTCCAGACTCCCTTGGGATTTTTCCAGACGCGTTTTGTATTTTTTGTTTTTTTCTGCTGGAGACAGATGGCCTTGTGCAAAATTACCCTTCTGGATGAGTGTGTAAAGGGACATACTTTCATATAAAAAAAAAATGAAATTGGTCCAGGATATGCACTTTAAGTAGAGAGACAGGTAATTAGGGAGATGAGTAGCAGCTGTAATCAATAGGCTAGTGACAGGGGGCGCTGTGGTTCTTGGGAACTGTAGTTCAAAGTGTCCATCTTTTTAGTTTGGTTGTTCTCAGCAGGTTTAGTGACAGTCACATTCCAACACATTTTATTGTTCATGTCACCTTTGACAGCAACGTCTGAAAATTTTAAAAAATAAAAAAGTTTTTTTTTTCTAATCAGTATTTTTAATTACTTCACATTATTTTTTCTGATGTATCGGTTCCTGTTTAGATGCCAAATAATGTTTCATTTGTTGATAGCTACATGCAGTACATACATGCATTGAATGATTAAAAAAGTAAGATGTCATTCTTTAATAAATTAAAAATATATAATTATCAGCAAACTGCTGTGGTATAAGAGTAAAAAACACTTTGGGACAAGCTTCAGGATCATCTTCAGGGTGGTTACAGTAACTCTGTGTCAGGAAATCAGACTGCAGGAGGGTGTGTGTGTTGTGGTAATTGAGTCCAGCTGAGTGCAACCAGTCTTTTGGTGACTGTGAAAGTAAAAGTGAGTGCTGTTGCTGGGAGTCGTAGTCCATGGCGGCCATGTTTGTAGGCCACATTGTGTTCTGGGAAGTGAAGTTCTGAGTGGATTCCAGTGCAGACGTGACACTCTGTTTCATTACTGATTATTTTACTGATAACAGAACCACACACAGAGATTTATTCCTCAATTACTCATCAGAAAGTGTCAGCTCTTTATCAGATATGAAGTTGGCTGGACGCTGTTATAATGGAACACATGGGTCTAGATTGTTTAAACACTTCAATGCATTCAAGTATTTACTTTAAAAGTGTTTATCGTTATAATATATCAAAGTTTCAAAAAGTGTTAAAATATATTTGACTAATTTACTCTTCTGTTGGATATTTTTTGCTTGTATTTATTTTTTGTTTTAAAGTAAAACAAACATACCTTTCCAATGTATACCTTTTTTTATATATATATTTGAGTTAAACTGCCCCACCTGCTGTCCATTGATATTACTGCTACAGGCTGCATCTTGGTGTGAGGAAAAAGATGTGACGATTGGCCTCCATCATTTAAACGCATACAGACAAGTGATGATTAAAGGAGAAACCTATATTAAGTGTGTTACTCAGTTTTTAAACCACAACGAGCCACAAGAACAGATTCAGCATCAGTACACCTTGGCATCGATTCTACACGTCTCTGGAAGTATAATACTGGAGCGGTGAACGCCGTTCTTTAATCAGTTGGTGTTGTGATGATGGTGGTGAAGAATAAACATCAATCCAAAATCTCTCACAGAACTGAGATCTGGTGATTTATATCATTTTCATTTAATGATCCTCATCAAACCATTCAGTGAGACCGCTTGCCCTGTGGATGGGGGCGGAGTCACCCCAGAACTGACCACACCCATTATGATAAAGGAGATCAGTCAGAAGACCTTTCTGTTGATTTGGAATGACTTTTGCCTCTGAGGTGACAAATGGAGTAAAAATAAATCCCACCAACAGGCAAACAGAACCACCTTTACCTTTACTTTGTCATCTGCATGGAGATCATTATGTGTTTAGGTCGGCTTACAGCTCCGTCTAGAGCAAGTCAAGTCAAGTTTATTTGTATAGCGCTTTTAACAATAAACACTGTCGCAAAGCAGCTTTACAGAATTTGAACGACTTAAAACATGAGCTAATTTTATCCCTAAACTATCCCCAATGATCAAGCCTGTGGCAACGGTGGCAAGGAAAAACTCCCTCAGACGACATGAGGAAGAAACCTCGAAAGGAACCAGACTCAAAAGGGAACCCAGCCTCATTTGAGCAACAACAGACAACATGACTATAACATTAACAGTTTTAACATTAAGTCAGTTTCATTGATGTTGTAAACTCTTCATTGATGGAAACTTGAGTGCAAAACTGTTCATGACAACTGCAGTCCTAAAGTTAGCAAGTCAACTGTAGTCCTCAGCCATAAAAGCATTACTATAAGAGTCCAGCGCATCCTCCAAGTGTGAGTTTCAACTGTCCACATAGGGCCATCCTCCACAGGAACGGTATAATGAGACTCCAACCAGACACAGGGCACCAGGATGGAATCAGGTATGATGGAATAATGGATAGATCAGGTGTCAAACTCTTTTTAGGGAAACAGAAATATCAGCTTAGTAGACTGTGGCAGTGGGGGCATGGTCAAGCAGCGGTCTGTGAATGGAGGGCTGAGTCAGGGAAGGTAAGTGGCGGAATCACTGCACCTGATGGGAATTAACCTGTGTTTGTGTGTCTTCCCCAGTGACCATGCCCTATAAAGAGGAGAGGGAGAGCGGAGGAAGGGAGCTTCTCCCCAACCTGGATACTTGTGTGCGTGATTGAAGCTGAAAAGCTAAATAAAGAGCTTTGAGAACTCAGTTTTGGCCTGCCGTGCTTCTGTGCTCCACCCACCTAGAACACTTGTTACAGTGGTGCCGAAACCCGGGAAGGAGCACAGGAGTGAACAGCCCCACGGAGTCCTCCCCCTTCAAGGACTTGATCCATGCTCTCGCCATGGCCCAACAGAGCCAGCACCAGGCGCTGGTCGCCCTCCGGAAAGAACAGGAGCAAAGGTTCGAGGCCCTGGTGTTGGTGCAGCAGGAAGACCGCCAGGCATTCCGGCACCTACTTGCGTTGGCGGGGTCCACCACCTCCACCGCTGTGGGCCCGCCCCACCTCACCCTTACAAAGATGGGCCCGCACGATGACCACGAGGCCTTCCTCGCCCTTTTTGAGCAGGCAGCAGAGGTGTGGGGTTGGTGGAACAGTGCGCAGCGTGCCTCCTCCCCCTGCTCACGGGCGAGGCACAGCTGGACACGCTACAGCTCCCCACCGACAGCCAGCTGGTCTACGCGGACCTCCGCAGGGCCATCCTCTGGTCGCACTCCGGAGCAGCAGCGGCAGTGCTTCCACGCGCTGCACCTGGAGGAGGTCGGCCGGCCATTCACGTTTGGCCAGCAACTCCGGGACGCCTGCCGCCGGTGGCTGAGGGCCGACAACCGCGACGCTGAGGAAATCATCGATCTGGTGGCACTGGAGCAGTTCGTCGCTCGACTTCCGGAAGGGACTGCGGAGTGGGTCCAGTGCCATCGCCTGGCGTCGCTAGATCAGGCCATTGAGCTGGCGGAGGACCATATGGCGGCCGTTCCAATGGCAGGACATTGTGTCTCCCCCTCTCCCCTCCCCTCTCTCTCCCCTCCTGTTCCTCGCCCTCGCCCCATTCCCCCACCGCGGAGGCGGGTGCTGGCTCCACCCCAGCCGGCCCACCGCACCCGCGGTGTCCTACCATTTCCTACTTCCGTGTCTGTGTCTCCTCCCCCTCAGGTGAGTGATATCCGGAACACCGGTGCAAAGAGTGAGCCTGGGCCGGTGTGCTGGTGCTGCGGGGAGCCGTGGCACCTCGAGCATCAGTGCTCGGCGATGGAGGTGGGCGCGGTGGTCTGGATCCCCGACGCACCAGGAACCGCCCTCAATTTGGCTGGAGCGTATCGCATACTGGTGAGTATCCAAGGGGATATGTATAAGGCTTTGGTGGACTCCGGCTGTAATCAGACCTCAATCCACCAAAACCTGGTGCAAGACGAGGCATTGGGCAGAGCACAGTTGGTGAAGGTGTTGTGTGTGCACAGGGATATTCACAACTACCCTTTAGTGTCAGTCCACATTCTGTTTCGAGGGGAGAAATTTAGAGTACAGGCGGTGGTTAATCCTCGCCTTGCCCACTCTATAATTTTGGGGACTGATTGGCTGGGATTTCGGGATTTAATGACACATTTAGTGAAGAGTGGGTCCTGCCGTATTTCAGCGGGGGGAGGTCCCGGTGTGGCATTGGTGGGAGCAGCTGTCACAGAGCCGTCTACTTCATCACCGCATCATAGTGAGGAGCAGCAGGGTCCTCCTCCCTCTCTCAGGGTATCCCTCGTGGATTTTCCGTTAGAGCAATCGCGAGACGAGACTCTGCGGCATGCATTTGACCAAGTGAGAGTAATCGATGGTCAAACACTCCAGCCAAATGCCATCCTGTCCTTCCCCTATTTTTCCATTATTAAGGATAGGCTATACCAAGTGACACAGGACACTCAAACTAAGGAACAAGTAACCCAACTTTTGATCCCAAAGAGCCGCCGGGAATTGGTATTCCAGGCGGCTCACTTTAATCCCATGGCTGGACACTTAGGGCAGGATAAAACACAAGCCTGAATAATGGCCCGGTTCTATTGGCCAGGGATTCGTGGCGATGTCCGTAGGTGGTGTATGGCATGCCGTGAATGCCAGTTAGTAAATCCAGTGGCCATTCCAAAAGCAACTTTGTGCCCTCTACCATTAATCGAGACCCCGTTCGAAAGAATTGGGATGGATCTTGTCGGGCCATTAGATCGGTCAACACGAGGGTATCGCTTTATTTTAGTTCTCGTAGACTATGCAACACGATACCCGGAAGCAGTGCCGCTCCGCAATATCTCCGCACGTATTATTGCGGAAGCGCTCTTCTGCGTCATCTCCCGAGTCGGAATCCCCAAAGAGATTCTGACTGATCAAGGCACTATGTTTATGTCAAGCACACTGCGCGAACTGTATGGGTTATTGGGAATCAAGCTGATCTGCACCAGCGTTTATCACCCACAAACGGGCGGTTTAGTCGAATGGTTTAATCGCACCCTCAAAAATATAATTAAAAAATTTGTAAGCGAGGACACATGTAACTGGGATAAATGGCTCGAGTCCCTGCTTTTCTCAGTGCGAGAGGTCCCACAAGCCTCCATGTGGTTCTCCCCATTCGAATTATTATATGGGCGTAAGCCGCGTGGCATCCTAGATGTGCTGTGGGAAAATTGGGAGGAGAGACCTTCCCCGAGCAAAAATGAAATTCAATATGTTATTGACCTGCGCGCAAAACTCCACACACTCACACACCTAACCCAGGAGAATTTGTGGCAGGCTCAAGAACGTCAAGTCCGCCTGTACAACAGGGGCACGCACCTTAGGGAATTCACACCGGGAGACAAAGTACTCATGTTATTGCCCACGTCAAGCTCTAAATTAATTGCCAGGTAGCAAGGACCCTTTGAGGTCACACGGCGAGTCGGGGACGTCGACTATGAGGTGAGGCGAATGGATAGGGGTGAGGCATTACAGGTATACCACCTCAATCTGTTAAAACGTTGGAGTGAGGAGGTCCCCGTGGCACTGGTGTCAGTGGTTCCAGAGAAGGCGGAGCTGGGGCCAGAGGTTCAAAAGGGAAAATCAGCATCACCCACCGCTCCAGTCCCCTGTGGGGCCCACCTCTCCCCGACCCAGCTCGTGGAGGTTGCCCAGTTGCAAACAGAATTTTCTGATGTGTTCTCGCCCCTGCCCGGCCGCACCCACCTCATAGAACACCACATTGAGATGCCCCCAGGGGTGGTAGTGCGCAGCCGCCCTTACGGACTGCCCGAACACAAGAAAAAGGTGGTTCAGGATGAACTCGAGGCCATGCTTGAAATGGGCATCGTCGAGGAGTCCCACAGTGACTGGAGCAGTCCGGTGGTCTTGGTTCCCAAGGCCGATGGGTCGGTCCGGTTCTGTGTGGACTATAGAAAAGTCAACGCGGTGTCTCAATTTGATGCGTACCCAATGCCTCGTATTGACGAGTTGCTCGATCGACTAGGCACGGCTCATTTTTATTCGACACTGGATTTGACAAAGGGATATTGGCAGATCCCCTTGACTCCACTATCCCATGAGAAAATGGCCTTTTCCACACCGTTTGGCTTACACCAGTTCGTCACACTTCCATTTGGGTTGTTTGAGGCGCCCACTACGTTTCAGCAGCTTATGGATAGGGTCCTCCGCCCCCACGCCACCTATGCGGGCGCATACCTAGATGACATTATTATTTATAGTAATGACTGGCCGCAGCACCTAAAACACCTGAGGGCCATCCTGGGGTTGCTGAGGCGAGCGGGGCTCACAGCCAACCCGAAGAAGTGTGCAATTGGGCGGGTGGAAGTACGGTATTTGGGCTTCCACTTGGGCAATGGGCAGGTGCGTCCCCAAATCAATAAGACAGCAGCGATTGCGGCCTGCCCGAGGCCCCAGACCAAAAAGGGGGTGAGGCAGTTCCTGGGGCTGGCTGGCTACTATCGTAGGTTTATACCTAATTATTTGGACATCACCAGCCCGCTGACTGGTCTCACTAAAAAGGGGGCACCAGATCCGGTCCAGTGGACAGAGCAATGCCAGCGGGCTTTTTCTAAGGTAAAGGCTGCACTATGTGGGGGGCCACTGTTACAGTCCCCTGACTTTTCTCTCCCCTTTGTTTTACAGATGGACGTGTCAGACAGAGGGCTGGGGCAGTTCTGTCCCAGGAGGTGGAAGGGGAGGACCGTCCAGTGCTGTACATCAGCCATAAGCTGTTGGTGCGTGAGGGCAGGTACAGCACCATAGAGAAGGAATGCCTCGCCATCAAGTGGGCGGTCCTCACCCTCCGCTACTATCTGCTGGGGTGCCCTTTCACCTTCTGGTCGGACCACACGCCCCTGCAGTGGCTCCACTGCATGAAGGATGCCAACGCGCGGATCACCCGTTGGTATCTGGCACTCCAGCTTTTTAAGTTCGAGGTAGTCCACAGGCCGGGGGAGCAGATGGTTGTGGCGGACTTCCTCTCCCATCAAGGGGGGGAGGGGGAGTTGGCTGCAGGCCGGACAGCTGCCTGGCCTGAGTCGGGCGGTGGGGGTATGTGGCAGTGGGGGCATGGTCAAGCAGCAGTCTGTGAATGGAGGGCGGAGTCAGGGAAGGTAAGTGGCGAAATCACTGCACCTGATGGGAATTAACCTGTGTTTGTGTCTTCCCCAGTGACCGTGCCCTATAGAGATCTTGCAGTCACGTGACCGGAAAGTACACAGCCGCCATCTTGTTGGTAAAAAACACAGCTGAATACTGCTGCACTCGTGTACAGAATGGATCAGTTTCAACTGACAGACTACACGGCTCATTTTTCTAATGAACAGATAACTAGATATATGTCTAAAATAAACGATCTACAGATTAGTGACCCTTATGGCTTACCAGACGGAGTTTTCACGACCGTGTCAGTGGATATTGAACTGCCAGCGGAATACCCAGATGTGTATAATTACCTCATCAACTTTCACTCGCTGTTCAGTGGTGAAGCACTGTGTGCTTATAAATCTCTGGACAGTTATCTTTACAGAAATTCAGGATTTGTCAGCGACTCAGATGTGGCATCTTGTAAACAAGAATCCTCATTGGATGCGTAAGTCACTTAAGTATTGAGTATAGCACTGACCAGCTGATTATAGAATAGAATAAGGTAATTCCAGCTGTAATTCCAAATCGTCTGTGTTGTATACCATGGATCTGGCGTTGGAGAGATAGAGGCTTAGCAGTGGAGGTTTGAGTAGCTGTTTTCTGAGCTTAGTCAACAGGCCGGCTCTGCAGCCTCGCTTTTGCTTCCACTCCCGGCGCCACCTCCTTTGCTTTGCTTCCGATAACAATCCACGGAGACCCCGCTGGTCTCACTATCTCGTCCGGAATGTTGTGCATGCGATGGAAATCACTACAAACCGTCATTTTCTGCTGGAAACCAATGTCCAGTAAGTCCATACGGTTGTAGTGGATATTGAAGTCCGGTACAGACGAACAACACGCAAAAATACACACAAAAAACATAAAAAACATGCACAGGTAGGGAGAGCTTGTAGCTGCAGCCGTTGTAGTAGAATTGTATATAGTAGGGTTTTCCAGAAGAAAAGGTAGAAGTAAAAGCAGAAGTAGAACCAGAAGTAGAAGTAGAAGGTGGAAATATGGTGTTTGACCGACAAGATGGCGTCTGTCACAATCTGGATCGGCTGTGACGTCACATGCAAGTGCTCCATAGAGGATGTGCAGTCATGTGACCCGCACGTGTGTACTCCGCCCACTCCGCCACATTGGACGGCATCAGGATAGCTTACCTTGCGCGAGCGTAATGGATCCTGGCAGTAATCCCTAAGAAAATTCGGAAAATACCCCATCTACATCGCACGATTACTTGTCTAAGTTTGTTCAGCATCTTGAAGGTGACATGAGGCAGCGTTACGTGGAAAAGTGTTCCAGGTTGGGGATTGCAGATCCGTACAACTTGCCACAATCCTTGTTCAGGGAAATTCGGAGCTGGGGTGCCGGCGATTTGCCTGATCTGGCCTACCACGACATTTACAATTTTCTCATTAATCGTGAATCGTGTTACACTGGGAAAGCTCTCAAAGCTTACAAGAGCCTGGAAGCTTATAAATATTTTGTTGCGGGATGGGTATCTCAACTACACCTCTGGAAGGTACCGAAGAAGAATGTCTACTTGATAACCTCACGGGTAAGTGGCATTAAGACGTTTATCATAAAGAGACTATGCAGGACGTTTTATCTTAAGAATGTTCGAAATTTAAACTCAGTTCCAGATAATGACAGGGTTGTAAATATGTATGTTTTTGTCTGAAAAACAGTAAGTCAGAAAGCTGCGCGCATTTGCGCAGCTTCCGCAAAAACGTGGGCAGCTTTCTGATTTACTGTTTTCTTCTCATACTTCCTATTTTTCATGGACTGTAACGGCATTTGCTTATTTAGTAATTTTAATACAGAATTTACTCTGATGAAATTATTCAGACAATCCAACGCCCCCCCTAAAAAAAAAAAACGGGTCTGCGCGATTCAGCCGTGAAAAAGGCTCATCCGCCGTTTGCATCCCTGTTTAAACTCATAGGTTAACCGACTTTAACCGGCTAATGAGGCTCGGTGGTCGGTCAAGATTTTTTTTAGTTTTCGCCATCCCTACTATGGATTGGCCTTTCAAAGGCATATATGAGCCAAAAAGATAAAACATTGTCATAGACTAGGCCAGGGTAGTAGGGCTAGGCATAGCCATTTTAAACGCTAGAGACTGTCTAGTTTCTAAGTATGCGGCTGTCATTCAATCCGAAAATCAACTTAACAGATGTACTAGGAGTATTGAATTAGAAGATTACACCTGCCTGATATGAAGTGTTCACTACAAATTCGGCTGGTAGAACTGGGGTTCCAGTTTTCTCTTCGCACAGCGGACACCCATTTTGCACGTCTCTCCTCGTCTGCGGGGAATCTATAAAATGACAGGCCCTCCTTTTGGCCCTGTCTATTGGTACAACCAAATGCTGAACAAGATATAACCATTCTCGAAAGATCTACTCCCACACACTTGATAATTAGAACAGGTTCGTCTAAGTTCTATGCGCGACCTTGCCATCCAAAATGGCGGATAATGAATATCACGTGACCTCGTGACATCACGTGCACGCTCTCTATAAAGAGGAGAGGGAGAGCGGAGGAAGGGAGCTTCTCCCCAACCTGGATACTTGTGTGCATGATTGAAGCTGAAAAGCTAAATAAAGAGTTTTGAGAACTCAGTTCTGGCCTGCCGTGCTTCTGTGCTCCACCCACCTAGAACACTTGTTACATAGACCAACAACAAATCAATCAGCTCCTCTTAAATATGATAATGGAAAATGCAAAACCACAGTGGTGTGCTGTATTTGTGAAAGTCCCTTCTTACCTCTTGAATGTCAGTTACAGTACCTTACCCTAATCAGGAAAATTCACACTTTGGTAATTAGTCAAGCTTAGAATGTGTGTGTGTGTGTGTGTGTGTGTGTGTGTGTGTGTGTGTGTGTGTGTGAGAGAGACTCCTTTTTAGTGAATCTTAAATTAACATCCCCTTATAAAACCTTCAGCCAAAATATTTTCTGTTGATCACTGAGATAAATCAATAGTGCAGCTAAAGATCAGAGGTTTGCATTAATGCCCTTGGGGAGGATGGATGGTAATCTATTATTAGCTCTGTATTTGAACATCGTGTTACTCAACAGGAAGTCAGTGTAGACTTCGACTTTTAGACTTAGACTTTATTGTCATTCAGATTTGCATCAAACAATACACATCAGAACGAGATTTTGTTGCTCTGGCTCAGTGTAGTGCAGAGAGAAACAGCAGCAAGCATATTACCTAAAAAAAAAAAAAATATATATATATATATATATATATATATATATATATAAATAAGAAAACTGTGTATAAAGTCCTATATACAGTATAAAGTGTATTGTCTGAATATAAAAGTATATTGCCTAGGTGGTGGGCGGGGGGGGGGGGGGGGGGGATTCATTCGGTTCAACAGTCTTATGGCATGTGGGGAAAAATTGTTGTAGAACCTGGCTGTTCTACTCCGAAGGCTGCATAGCCTCTTTCCAGAAACCAGCAGCGAGAACAGTCCATAGTGGGGGTGGGAGGTGTCTCTGCTGATGTTGCGAGCCCTGGTCAGGCAGCATTTTTCTGCAATATCTTGTTTTGGAGGAAGAAGAAGAAAAAAACTGTATTTGTCACATGCACACTTCAAGCACAGTGAAATTCATCCTCTGCATTTAACCCATCTGAAGCAGTGAACACACGCACACACTCAGAGCAGTGGGCAGCCACACCAGAGTGCCTGGGGAGCAGCCAGGGGTTAGGTATCTTGCTCAAGGGCACCTCAGCCCAAGGCCGCCCCACATCAACCTAACTGCATGTCTTTGGATTGTGGGGAAAACCAGAGCACCCGGAGGAAACCCACGCAGACACGGGGAGAACATGCAAACTCCACACAGAAAGGCCCTCGCTGGCCTCGAACCCGGAACCTTCTTGCTGTGAGGCGACCGTGCTAACCACTACACCACCGTGCCAGAAGTGAAGTCCCAATGATTTTCTCCACTGTCTTCACCACTCTCTGCAGGGACTTCCAGTCAGAGGCCCTGCAGGCTCCTGACCAGACAGAGATGCAGCAAGTCAGTATGCTCTCTATAGTGCCTCTGTAGAAGGTGGTGAGAATTGGATGGGGGAGATGTGCCTTCTTCATCTGGCGCTGAAAGTGCATGTGCTTCTGAGCCCTCTTTAGAAGGGCCACGTTGTGATAGGACCAGGTCAGAGTGTCCGTTATCTGCATCCCCAGGAACTTTGTGCTGCTGACTCTCTCCACTGCTGTGTCGTTGATGATTAATGGTGTGTGAGTGGGCCAGCTCCTCCTGAAGTCGACGATGATCTCTTTGGCTTTGGTGACATTCAGGACCAGGTTGTTGGTTTTGCACCAGTCCACTAGGTGTGTCACCTCCTCTCTGTAGGCCACGTTGTTGTCACCCTGGATAAGGCCCACTACTGTTGTGTTGTCTGCAAACTTCACAATATGGTTAGTAGTGGACCTGGGACAGCAGTCATGGGTCATCAGGGTGAACAGCAGCGGGCCGAGGACACAGCCCTGAGGGGAGCCAGTGCTCAGGGAGATGACACTGGAGGTGTTGTTGCCCACCTGCACAGACTGATGTCTGTTGGTGAGAAAGTCAAGCAGCCAGTTACACAGGAGGGGAGCTGAAACCAAGAGGGGCCAGTTTGCTCACCAGGTGCTGTGGGATGATAATATTGAACGCTGAGCTGAAGTCCAAAAATAACATCCGCACATGTGTGTCCTTCCCTTCCAGATGTTCTAAGCTCAGATGGAGTACAGAGGAGATGGCATCCTCTGTGGAGCGATTAGGGCGATAAGCAAACTGGTACGGGTCGAATGTAGGGGGGCGTCTGGAGGCAATGTGGCCCTTTACCAGCCTCTCGAAGCACTTCATCATCATGGGGGTGAGTGCTACGGGGCAGTAATCATTGAGGGAGGAGATTATGTTTTTTTTAGGCACCGAGATGATTGTAGCAGTCTTTAGACATGTTGGTACCACAGCCTGGATCAGCGAGGTGTTGAAGATGTCCGTGAGAACTCCAGCCAGCTGATCAGCACATTCTTTGAGCACCCATCCTGGTATGCCATCAGGACCGGCTGCTTTCCGTGTGTTCACTCTCCTCAGGGTTCTGCGGACATTAGCTGTGTCCAGACCGATCGGCTGCTCATCAGGGTGAGGAATAAATTTCCTCACAGGAGTGGTGTTGAGTGCCTCAAACCTCCCAAAGAAGTTATTGAGTTCATTGAGAAAGTTGATGTTGTCGTTGCAGGGGGGAGGAGTAGCTTTGTAGTCTGTGATGACTTGGATACCCTGCCACATTCGTCTGGTGTTCGTGGGGTCATGGAACAAAGTCCTGCACTTTCTGGCCATGGGCACGCTTTGCAGCTCTTATGGCACGGTTCAGGTTGGCTCTAGCTGTTCTGAGTGTCACCATGTCGCCAGATTATAAGCAACATTCCGTGCTTTCACCATTGCGCGTACCTCTCTGGTCATCCAGGGTTTCTTGTTGGCCCGTGTGGAGATGTTTCTGATCACACTAACATCCTCCATGCACCTCTGAATGAATGCAGAGACAGACTCAGCATACTTCTACACCTGCGTGTGATCAATGTCTGTAGCAGCTGCCTTGAACATGTCCCAGTCTGTGTGCTCGAAGCAGTCCCGTAATGCTTCCATAGCTCCCGCAGGCCAAACCCTCACCTGTTTCACTGTGGGTTTTTTCCTGATCAGCAGGGGCTTGTATGCAGGCATTAGCATCACAGAGAGATGGTCTGAGGAGGCGGAGTGCAGGCCTGAATGCCTCTTTGATGTTGCTGTAAGCCAGGTCCTGCATGTTCTCTCCCCTCGTTGCAAAATCCACATACTGGTGGAAGTGAGGAAACACAGTTTTCATATTGGCCTGATTAAATTCCCCTGCCACAATGAAAATTCTCTCAGGATGTGTAGATTGCAGTTCACTGATGGAACAGTATAGGACATTCAGGGCTTCTCTGGTGTTTGCCCTGGGCGGAATGTACACTGCTGTGATGATAATAATAGTGAATTCCCAGGGTAAAAGTTTAAAGTTTAAAGTTTATTTTATTTTTAAAAGGGACAGTGTACAAATTAAACATTATCCTTGTGGTAAGGACAGATGTCTGTACCAGGTTATAGCAGTACATGCTAGTTTCCACCTGTAGTCCCCTGGCAGGTGAATGTAATCTCATCTCATCATCTCTGGCCGCTCAATCCTGTTCTACAGGGTCGCAGACAAGCTGGAGCCTATCCCAGCTGACTACGGGCGAAAGGCAGGGTACACCCTGGACAAGTCGCCAGGTCATCACAGGGCTGACACATAGACACAGACAACCATTCACACTCACATTCACACTTACGGTCAATTTAGAGTCACCAGTTAACCTAACCTGCATGTCTTTGGACTGTGGGGGAAACCGGAGCACCCGGAGGAAACCCACGCGGACACGGGGAGAACATGCAAACTCCGCACAGAAAGGCCCTCGCCGGCCACGGGGCTCGAACCCGGACCTTCTTGCTGGTGAATGTAATAAAAAAGATAAATAAAATGTACAGGAAATGTCACCAAATCTGTCATTAGAGCAATTTGTAGTGATTTAGACCAGTAGAATAGAAGTAGATAGCCTCATAAAGCATACATAGCAGCATCATTTTTCACAATCACACACGCGTGTGCGCGCGCACACACACACACACACACACACACACACACACACCATAAGTTAAGCGAAATGTGCAAAGGAATGTACAAGCCAGTGCAAATATGCATTATCCCATCCCACTACCCCCTCTTTACATAGAGTATAAGTTTTACCACTCCAACCTCGAGAAAGAGAGAGAGAGAGAGAGAGAGAGTGCAAGACATGCTCTCCAAACCACCAAAACTTCACATTTCAGTAGGTTATACCCTCCCACACCTAATGGTCATACACAAGCATAATAAGATAAAATAAAAATAAGAAAATCCCCCCCACACACACACACAGGACTCTCCCATCCCTCACAATCCCCACACACCCACAAACACACTAAAAAGTGCAAGATCTGCATACCCCCCCCACACACACATACCCCCTCAATACCCCCACCACACACACACATACCATTCAATAAAATGCCCTAACTATCCTTTTCTATCCATGTGTGCATAATTGAGTTGATAATATCCATTTCTTTGTCAAATGTGAAAAAGACTTAAAATTTGTACAGGATATTAATTCTGTTGGGAGGTTATTCCACTGATTTGTGGCTACAGAAGAAAAAAGATGATTTACCAAATGTAGTCTTTCATAGTGGGACACTACATTCCCCCCTCGACACTGATCTAGTGGTACGTGTTGATACCTCTGAGCACAAAGAAATAAATTGTTTCAAAGGTGGTGGTGCATCATTATGTATAATTTTAAAAAGCAGGCAGAGATTTGCATGCCTAATTAGATTTTCAAGGCTCAATATGTTATATTTACGAAGCAGAAGACAGTGGTGGTAAGAACGTTTTCTCCTGGCATGGATCTTTATGGCACTTTTGTAAATTGAGCTGAGGGGTCTTAATACTGTTTTACAGGCTTGTGACCAATTTGTGATGCAGTATAGAAAATGAGATAATCATTGCATTTAAATATAAACTAGATGCATCAGTAGTGAGAGAGTTGCGTATGTATCTGAAATTTGATAGATTGAACTTCAGTGTGTTACTGAGTTTTTTTACATGAGATTTAAAACTAAGAGTCGGGTCAAGAGTGATGCCTACGGTAGGTATTTAAACTCAGTTACATTCTTTATGGCTTGCGCATTGATTGTAATTTCAGGATAGTTTCTGATTTTGGTTTTGCTTGTAAAGAACATGGATACCGTTTTATCAGTGTTTAAGACAAGACAGGAGCTATGCAGCCATTCTACAACCCTTTTCATTTCATTTGAAAGTATAGTTGCAACCTCAGATGCATTATTACCGTGCACATACAATACAGTATCATCTGCATACATTACAATATTAACTCGGTCACATACAAGTGGGAGGTCGTTAATGTAAATACTAAACAGCAATGGCCCCAAAATAGACCCCTGTGGCACCCCCATTTCACATGCCTTGTATGAGGAAAGTGCACACTGGTAACGATCACTAAGATAAGATTTAATCCATTTTTGTGTGTCAACAGACAGATCGTAATTAACTAGTTTGTTTATTAGTTTCTCATGGTTGACTGGATCGAAAGCCTTGCGAAGATCAAGGAAGACTGCTCCCACCACCCCTTCTTGATCAAGATAATTTTTTATTTTCTCAATGAAATAGCAACAGGCAGTTTCTGTGGAGTGCTTTTTCCTGAAGCCAAATTGCACTGGATGTAAAAGGCTATTGTAATCAAGATGGTCTGTTAGTTGTTCAACAACTACCCTTTCAAATATTTTTGAAAGGGCTGGGAGAATACTAATTGGGCCTGCATTTAACAGTCAGTAGTTCTACATCAGTACAGCAGTGACTTGAGCCTATTTCCCCATTGTTGCACGAGTTATTGTTGGTGCACAGTATATGCAAACACTGCCACCCTGGGATTTACCCATAAGAGAGCTGTATCTGTCCGACCGGAATATTGTTAGCCCCTCTATGCTAATGGCGTCATCTGGGATGGATGGTTTTAACCATGTCTCTGTGAGAATTATGGCGCAGCAGTCTCTCACCTCTCGTTTTGTTGTTAATTCCAGCTTCAGGTAGTCCAGTTTGTTCTCTAAGGAGCAAATGTTAGGCAGCAGGATGGAAGGAAGCGGCATTCTACATGGGTTAGCCTTTAGCTTAGCTGTTATCCCCGCTCGGCATCCCCGCTTCCGCTTTCTGTCACACTGTCTATGTCTCCTCCACTGGCGGGCTCCTCTGGTACAAGGTTCTGCTGCTCCATAGGCCGCTGGATGTAGCCGACATAGCAGTCCAAGGCTATGGAGAAGATCCAGAGTGGTCACCTCTACGAGTATTCCACTGCCGGATTCACATAGATCTAGGATTGCCTGATGGTCGTATGCTGGTCTGGAGTAACTATGTTGCTGACTTTCATTGAAGTAACTGGTTGGGATATCTGCTGTTATATTTCCACTATCATGAGCCATTGCAGCCACAGCTGAGCAGGGTGCCACCATCTTGACACAGCATCAAGTTGCATGAGTGACTGTAGGGCTCTAATCTCTTCATCGATACCATACATCATGTATGTAATACTGCAAGATCTATCTCAATCTGTCTTTTATTCTCAACCACTTTAACTCCATCCATCCATCTATCCATCACTGTCCACTCATTTCTCTCTTTCCATCTGTCTTTTCATCTCAAACATTTTAACTCTATGCATGCGAATACTAAGAACAAAATTCAGACATACTCTGACACCATCTTACAGGTATCTGTCCCCTGACCTGGAGGTTCACACATGATGTATCCCATGTATGCAATGAAAATGTATAAAACTGTTCCTGATATTTACATTTGTACACAGACAGAGATACCACTTGGATGCTGCAACAACCTGCTTCTCTTTTGACTGCCATCTTCTTTCTATTTTTCCTGGGGAAATTCTTCTTCTTTGCTCCAGCTCCAAAGGGTTCAGCTGAATTATGGTTTATGTAGTGTGGTATGTTTGCATATGTAGTAGATTATCCTGGTACTGTTTGACTACTGTTAAATGCCTACTGAGTATTTGGACACCCTACATGCTGCTTTTTGTGTACTAATAGTATGGAACTATGCATATTTGTTTCACAAGCCAAATGGCTGTAGGTGCTGGCTTAACCCAAAAGCAAATTCATGTGCACAGCAGTGAAGAAGACAGGTCTTTAATCTTGAATGTGAAGCACTGAAGGAGAGGGGCAGCCACCAGGGGAAAATCTGAAATGGAGAATAGTGGAAAAGGGGGCTAGTGTCAACCTGGAAGAGTAGAAGTGTCAGACGAGTGCGGAAGCAGAAAAAAACATCAAGTCTAGCACGCATCCCCGCAGCGGGAAAAGAGCTCACAGCACAAAAACAAAAGTCCAGAGCACCTCCACAGCAGAAGAAATGCACTTGCAGTCCCAAAAAACAATAGGCAAAAGTAATATAACAGAAAGAGCAGAGTAGTCCCACAGTGCACAGCAAAGTAACAAAATAACAGAATTCAAAACAGGAAAAAAGGTGAAATTATGTATCCTGAGGTGAAGACAATCGTGCACCAAGTGAATCTCTGAGAGGTATAATATGGAGCCATGGATGAGCTGATGTGAGACAGGTGTGCTGGCTGCAGCACAGGGAAGGCTCAGGGAAAACAAGGGAGTGGAGTAAAAGACCGGATCAGGACCTAGATGTTCCAGGCTGGCTCATGACAGTAACACGCCCCCCCCCCCCCCCCACACACACACACACACACATGGATGCCTCTGAGTGTCCCAGATGGGGCCTCTGGGTTCTTGCGGTAGAAGTCCCTGATGAGTGAGGGATCCAGGATGAAGCATGCTGGGACCCAGCATCTCTCCTCCAGGCTGTGTCCCTTCCAATCAACTAGGTACTGCAACCCCAAACCTCTCAGATGGGCCTTTAGTAACTTATTGACAGTGTAGGCCTCACCTCCATTGATGAAACTTGGGGGAGGAGGGGGCTTGTTGGGAGGGGAGAAGGAGCTGAAGACCAGGGGTCTTAGTTGAGAGACATGGAAGGAAGGGTGAATATGATGCATGGCCCTAGGTAACCTCAGCCTGACGGTAGTGGGGTTGATGACTCTGGAAATGGGAAAAGGACCAACAAACCTGTGTGCTAACTTACAGGGGGTTTGAAGGGGAAAGTTGGCAGTGGATAATATAACCCTCTGTCCAGGACAATAGACTGGGGCTGGTGTGTGGCGTTGGTCCGCCTTCCTCTTATATAAAATTGGCTGGAGTGTAGCAGATGACACCTGGCATGTACCCACACCCTGCAACAGTGTCAAATGAAAGTTTGGGCAGAAGGGACAGACGCTTCCTCCTCTTGCTCAGGAAAAAGAGATGGCTGGTATCTGAGAAAACACTGGAACAGGTCAATCCAGAAGAGGATGATGGGAGGCTAATGTGTGCATGTTAAATCCAAGGCAGGGCCTGGCTCCAGGAAGATGTGTTGCCCAAAGTCAAGCATCATAGAGCAACCTCTAAGCTCTGAATCGTGTGCTCTGTCTGACCATTAGTCTAAGGGTGGTAACCTGAAGAAAGGCTAGGGGTGGCTCCAATGAGTTTATAGAATTCCTTCCAAAAGTGAGCAGAAAACTGTAGACCTCTGTTGGACACAATGTCCAGTGGCAAGCCATGAATCCTGAAAACATAGTTAATAAGGAGTTCAGCAGTCTCTTTAGCAGATGGTAGCTTGGGGAGAGGGACAAAATGAGCAACTTTCGGGAAATGATCAACAATACACAAGATACAGGTGTTACCCTTGGAACTGGGGAGGCTGGTAACAAAATCTATGGCAATGTGCCACATGTTGCAGGCTGCCACAAAAGTCCTGATGTCCTGCCGCATTGTTGGCCACCAGAAACGTTGCCTGATAACAAAGAGGGTTCTGGCCACCCCAGTATGACAAACAAGAAATGAACTATGCCCCCACTGAAGCACTTGGGAACACAAAGGGGCACAAATAGAACATTAGGTGGTCCGTTATCTAGACCTGAATAGCTGGCCAGAGCCTCCTGGACAACCTTCTTGATGTCAAACCGGGCAGTGGCCACTATACAGTGGGTGGGAAGGATAGGTTCTGTAGTGTCTTGCTGAGAGTCAGGTGAAAACTGTCTGGAGAGGGCATCTGGCTTGGCATTCTTGGAGCCCAGTCTGAAAGAAAGCACAAAGTTAAAGCATGAAAAGAATAAGTACCACCTGGCTTGGTGTGAGTTGAGTCACTTACAAGTGCTGGAAGATTGAGCCAATGAGCTAGTGTTCATTCTCTCTGTACAGCCATTTCAGTGCATGTGCATTCTGTGCTATTGACTTCCTGGTTCCTGAGTTGTTTGCGACGAGTCTTTTTTCCACGAGTGTTGGTGCTAATTACTAATCTTTTTTATTTTTTCCACAAATAATTTTCCAGTATCCTCTTCATTTTTTAATTGTACTTTCACTTTCCTTTTTGTACTTTCCACTTTCGCTTTCCTTTTTCCATTTTTTATCCTTTTTTTTTTCAGAAAAATGCCAAGACCAGAAGCTTTCTTTTTTCTCCTCCTGCTTTAAGACCACAAGCAGAGGCCATCCACATCAGATCTGCTTTAATATCAACAGATCTTCGATTAAGGTCTGTGAATCCTTTCATCATGGCACACCTTCAGCCTGTTCAGTGTGCTGAGTGCAGGATGTTTAGTCATTCTTCCTCTGTCACTAGCGATAGCTTTACTTGTGATAAGTGCAGATTAGTTAGCTCTCTGACGGAAAAGATTATAGTGTTAGAAGCACATGTCCAGGCTTTAGAGAAGGCCAGTGAAAATGAGAACAGTGTAGTTTTTTGTAGGGGAAAGTCTGGATGCCCTAGGTGGAGTTAGTAATCCCCCAACTCTGGCATTAGAGCCCTTACAGTGGGGTGAATGGGTGATGGCTCGGCGGCATAAGTGTAGAGCCAAAGCTACCGCTGAGGCTCACCCACGGGAGAACTACTCCTCTCCACATCACGTGTTGAACAGGGTTGCTCTCCTTAGTGATGCACCCACTGAGAAACCTGAAAGAGCTCTGATTATAGGAGACTCGATCATATGGCATGTGAAATTAGCTCAGCCTTTAGGGGCACCAGCAGATTTAGTCAGGTGTATACCGGGAGCCAGGGTGCTGGACATAGCAGGTAATCTTAGGTTCTTAGGCAAGCACAGGTTCTCAAAGATCGTTATCCATGCAGGAGCAAATGATATATGCCTTCGTCAGTCTGAGGTTACTAAGAGTAATTTTGTAGAGGTGTTTAAATTAGCAAAGGCGATGTCCGATGCTGTAGTATGCTCTGGCCCCATCCCAATGCGGCGTATCGATGTAGCTTACAGCAGGTTATGGTCGCTGAACTCCTGGCTGTCCAGGTGGTGCTCTGAAAACAGTGTGGGCTTTATAGATAATTGGGTTAATTTTGAGGGCACTGCTGGCCTGTTAGGGCGGGACGGTATCCATCCCACTCGGGAAGGTGCTACTCTCATTTCCTGCAGCATAGGTCATAGTCTCAGAACAGGCCTAGTTAATTTCTGACAATCCAGAGCCAAGGCCAGGGAGCAGACGAACAGGCTAAACCGACTGTCTGCTCGCTGCACAGAGTCATCACTCAGGGTCAACTACATTGAGACTATGTCTGTTCCCCGAGATCAACAGAAAAGTAGAAATATTCAGAGAGTTTGTTCCAGTAACCTAATCAATATAAAATTAGATCATACTGACTGTACAGCTGCTGCCAGCACCTTTGATCTAAAGGTGGGGCTATTAAATATTAGATCTCTTACATCTAAAGCGCTAATGGTTAATGAACTTATTACTGATCAGGAGTTTAATGGACTTTGTTTCACTGAAACATGGATTAAGCCAAATGAATATATAGCATTAAATGAAGCGAGTCCTCCTGGATACAATTATATACACCAGCCTCGTCTAACTGGCAGAGGAGGAGGCGTCGCGGTTATTTATAATGATTATCTAGGTGTAACACAAAAACCTGGTTATAAATTTAATACATTTGAAGTTCTTCATACTCATATAATGTATGTAGCCTCGAAAAATAGGTCTACCCAGTTAATTCCATTACTTATTATTTACAGGCCCCTGGGGCCATATTCTGAGTTTCTTTCTGAATTTGCAGATTTTATCTCAGATCTGGTTATTTCCTTAGACAAAGCTTTAGTTGTTGGAGATTTTAATATTGATTTCGATAACCCAGAAGACCCTTTGAAAAAGCGTTTGTGTCCATTTTAGATTCAGTAGGGATTAAACAGAATGTCACAGGACCGACCCATAATGGTGGTCACACTCTCGATCTAATACTAACATTCGGGTTAAACGTAGAAAATATAGTCATACTTCCACAGTCTGAAGTTATCTCAGATCATTATCTCATCTCATTCAAACTATGTCTGAGTAATAATATATGCACCTCACCACGCTACTGTATTAAACGTACATTCACATCAACTACTGCACAGAGCTTTATAAATGATCTCCCAGAGTTATCAACTTTGATTGGGTCACTGTCAGCCCCCTGCAGAACTTGATCAGGCAACTGAATGCTTAGAGTCAACATTCCGCTATGCCTTAGATAATGTAGCTCCTCTTAAAAGGAAAATGGTCAGAGACAAAAAATTAGCACCCTGGTATAATGATGACACTCACACATTAAAACAGACCACTCGAAAATTGGAACATAAATGGCGTCAAACAAAATTGGTAGCATTCAAATTAGCGTGAAAGGAGAGCTTCCTGAAGTATAGAAAAGCTCTTAGTGCTGCTAGATCAACATATCTCTCCTCCCTAATAGAAGATAACAAAAATAATCCTAGATTCCTATTTAATACTGTAGCAAAATTAACCAGGAATAAGTCCACTATAGACACATGCACACCTGCAGTATGTAGTAGCAACGACTTCATGAATTTTTTTAATGACAAAATTGAAAATATCTGACAAAAAATTCAAACTACTAATTTAAGGTCAGACAATGAAAGTGACCTTGTAGTTAACTATATAACTGTATCAGATCAGCAATTAAAATGTTTTACTCCCCTTAGAGAAACTGAATTACTTTCATTCATCTCCGCATCAAAAGCCTCAACTTGTGTACTAGATCCCTTACCTACACATCTATTCAAGCAGATAATACCTGAAGTAATTGAACTGCTTCTAAAAATAATAAATTCTTCTCTTACGATTGGCTATGTACCCAAATCCTTTAAACTAGCAGTTATCAAACCCCTGATTAAAAAAACTGACCTTGATCCCTGCCAGCTGTCCAATTATCGGCCAATATCAAACCTCCCCAGTGGCGTAGCCAGGATTTTTTACATGGGGTGGCCAAAGGGGGGCCAAGGATATACAAGGGGTGGCCATGCTGTGACTAAATAAAGGGGGGGGGGTTTCCGGGGGTCCTACCCCATGAAAT
Source organism: Neoarius graeffei (assembly GCF_027579695.1). Lineage (NCBI taxonomy): Eukaryota > Metazoa > Chordata > Actinopteri > Siluriformes > Ariidae > Neoarius > Neoarius graeffei. Next base: position 121,298,918 of record NC_083569.1, on the reverse strand, counting down.
TTTGAATTAGCTAGATTTGATTTCCTGTATTCTGATGTATCTGGTGCCTAACTCATGAACAAAACCCATGTGAGCCAAGAGGTCGGAAATTAATGTATTAATTTATTTATGTAACATAAAGCATCTGCAAAACAAAGAAACCATCCAACTTGTTTACTCTAGTTAAGCATCAGGATTTTAACGATCACTATCACCTGTCCCAGGCACCTGGGAAGTAGTCAGGATATTAGTCAGGCTTGAATAAAGAGTGCTTTGCTCAGGAAAAGGAAAATACTTGTATGGACCCTTTTCACGTGACGTCACGACAAACGGGCCGCCATTTTGGACATGTACTACCAGTAGTTTACCACAGCCAGCATTGAGGAACGCCAGCAAAGAAAGTGTTTATTTTCAGCAAGACTTCCATCATGCCACTATATTGTTGTGCACCTGGATGTAGTAACCATCAACAAACAAGGCAAGGGTTATCATTTTATCGGATCCCGACGGAGAAGATGGATAGCGGCCATTAACAGATTGGCAGCCCTCGGCATACCAGCGCTTGTGTAGTGACCACTTTGTTGGAGGTAAGACGAATAAAATTAGCCAGAAAAGGCATTACATTGCTGTTAACATTCTGTGGCGGTGAGTGTGTAACCAAATAGGCTAAAATAACCCATTGTAACCTCTTTGTTCTTCTGTAGTAGCTATTCGCTAACGACATTAGCTAGCGTTGTGTTCCTTTGCTGTTGGTAGACTGTAGGACAGATCAGAGGCAGTGTCCTACAAACAGCGCTTAATTTGAGGGGGAGCAAGCCGGAGCGCGCTCCGGAACCTCGGGCGTTGGCTCCGGCAGCTATTTACACTGGATCCGGTGATCCGACACCTCTTTTGACTATGTAACAAAAAAAAAAAAACGATTGTCTTTAGGTTTGCCATCCTTCCACTTGCGAGTGGTAAGTGATATGCGCTGGGATCACACACACAGCGGCTCAGTCCCGAATCACTGCTCGTGCGCTTCACTCGCGCGCTCTGTGAGCTGCGCAGGGCCGGAGTGCGCACCCTCCAGAGGGCACTCGCTGTTCAGGGCGGAGTGATTTGGAGCGCAGGATGCCTGCGGAGCCGAGCGTATCCGTGTATTGGTGTTGCTGTGTGCAGACGAATCGTGTATTGGTGTTGCTGTGTGCACACTAATCGCTTTTAAAAACGTTAATCTGATGATCCGCTGATCCGGTCTAATGTAAACATGGGCTAAGTGTTCAAAACAAGAGGAACATGTATTTGTCTCTTAAATCCAGGCCGTTCCCTGTAATCTGTAACACTGGGTTGGAGAAAGTAATGGCAAATAGTGAGTGCACAAACCGTAGAAGGTAAACTGTACACAGCGCCAGGGCAGTGTGATGGTATGTCTACTTTTAGATTGTGTTAGCTGATCAATGAACACACTCGTCACTCGACGAGTTTCACGTCTTTACGACGGATACTTAAATGTGTGTTAGGTATTATTGTTGCAGTCTAAGCAGTCATTGTAGCAGCTAGATGAGCGAGAACCGAAAGGGTCTGTGCCATAAACCGTTATTTCTGTACGGCATTGCTAATGTGTCGTTACTGTTGTTATTTCTCCCTCTGCTCGCCCTGTAAACAGGGGCGCAGATAGGATTTTTGAACTGGGGGGGACTGAGCTGTCAGCAAATGATTCCATTTTGTGTGTGTGTATATATATATATATATATATATACACACACACACACTACCGTTCAAAAGTTTGGGGTCACTTTGAAATGTCCTTATTTTTGAAAGAAAAGCACTGTTCTTTTCAATGAAGATCACTTTAAACTAATCAGAAATCCACTCTATACATTGCTAATGTGGTAAATGACTATTCTAGCTGCAAATGTCTGGTTTTTGGTGCAATATCTCCATAGGTGTATAGAGGCCCATTTCCAGCAACTATCACTCCAGTGTTCTAATGGTACAATGTGTTTGCTCATTGCCTCAGAAGGCTAATGGATGATTAGAAAACCCTTGTACAATCATGTTAGCACAGCTGAAAACAGTTGAGCTCTTTAGAGAAGCTATAAAACTGATCTTCCTTTGAGCAGATTGAGTTTCTGGAGCATCACATTTGTGGGGTCGATTAAATGCTCAAAATGGCCAGAAAAATGTCTTGACTATATTTTCTATTCATTTTACAACTTATGGTGGGAAATAAAAGTGTGACTTTTCATGGAAAACACAAAATTGTCTGGGTGACCCCAAACTTTTGAACGGTAGTGTGTATACATGTTATTTCACCTCCCTCACTGCCATCACCAGGAACTACCTGCAGGCCAGGACAATGATAACATTTTAACATAGCCTATGGAAATCCAAAGTTTACACATTATCATCACGCACAGAAATTGCAAAACTAGTTTTAAAACCGCTAAGTTCCAACTGTTAAACATAGCGAGAGGCTGGGCTACGTGTGTGTGTGTAAAGTGTAAACCAGCACATCCTGACTTTCTAACTATGCCTGTGTGTTGCGTGAGCGGCAGTCAGTCAAAAACTCTTCGCAAAGTTTCCTTATGAAACAATATGCTCGCTGAAATTATGGCAGGGAACGCCAGATTAAACATTAAAACTGCCTTCTGAGCACTGTATCTACAGGCTGCCACCGAAAGAAGGAGGCTACCAGAAAGGCTTCTCTACTCCGTACGATTTTACTTTCACTACGACATTACTTTGAACAGACGATCAAAAAATTGCAAGGTGATATGATAAAGTAAGGCACAATTTACTTACAGTGGTTTTTTTTTTTTTTTAAAAAACGATGCAATCGTTTTCTGCCTTTTGGCACCCTTCATCATGCCGTGTTGGGGTCCTGAACTAGGAGGCGCTGTCCCTGATTTGCCTGTCAAACTTGTTATGGGTAACCATAGCAACCAAGCTCGAGCTCGCAACCTGTGCAGTCTGCGCAGTTGCAACTATGTATACACTGCTGTGCACCTCAATAAACCGAATGGTAATTAGTCTTTTGATTTTTCCGTGAGGTTTGCCTTATGCAAAGAAAGACAGCATAGACGTTTTTTCCTCCCTATAAGTGGGGGGGACCGAACGAGGTGAATTTAAATCTGGGTGGGACGAATCCCCCCCGTCCCCCCCTCTATCTGCGCCCGTGCCTGTAAATGCCCTACGTCGCTGGATAGCGAAGGTGTTTTCTGCATCTCGCTCCTTTTTTCTTGTATGTTCTCCGTTTGTCGCCTTCCTCGCATTCAAACCAATTCGAGCCGAAGTCCGCTACATGTCCAAAATGGTGGTCGCGTTTACGAAGGTCACGTGACTGAAAAGGGTCTATACTTAACTCATACATACAACATACGTAAACACTTACAACATGTTGTGATATTGTCCATTGTAAGTGTGTGAGAGAGAGAGGGGGGGGGGAAGTATGTGCACTGCATGTAGATATACAGTGGCGGTTCTAGACCAAAATTATTAGGGGGGCCGAGGTGGGGCCAGTGTTTTTTCAGGGGGGCACATATGGACAAAACATGGCAATATTTAAGCGTTCAAAATGTTGTGTTTAGTTTATTTAAAACCAAAACAAAATACATTGAGCATAAATACAATGAGATAAACATTCTGTCTCAATAGCCTAAACATAAAATAAACTGTGCTCAATAAATCTTAAAACCATGTTTCTCTTTTTTGTAAAATAAGATTTCTATTTTTGCATACAATGAACCTTTTCTTCAGATGTGGCTGCACTGGAGTGTCGTCCAAGCACTTGCTGATATCTGGAGAAAGATGAATACAGTAAATACGTATGAGAGTGTGACTGAGAACAACATTTATTTATCATTATTCATTTATTAATTTATTATTATATCTATTTTTTTATATTTATTAATTATTATTCAGACTTCACACTTTCAGGGTAGACTATATGAATTGTAGGCCGACACTGCTCACACACACATTTGTTCAACATCACAAACCTGATGGTGCTGTACTTGATATGCATGGTGAATCTGGTTGTCCCAATGACTCGTTGGGTTGTCCCTCAATCTGATCCTGAATGTCTTCATCCTCACTCTCAGATTGCCTTTCAGATGCCTCACTTTCCACCTCTCCAACCACCACCTCTGGCTCTCTCTCCACCTCTGGCTCTCTCTCCTCTTTCATAATCTTCATCTTCCTTACTCTCTCTATGTTGCTTTTTGCCAACAGGGGCAAAAAAGGACATAATGTCCTTCTTGCTCCTTTTCATGATGATAGCCTACAGTAGGTCTATACTAAAAAGTAAACGGAGAGGAATGTAGCCTCTACATATCACAAGGCCATTCAAGTTTTACAAGAAGGTTAAACACTGTCGGTTATTTTACCCATTTCCCAAAAATATTAAGTTAGGCTACTTATTGCTGTGCAATGCACTTTTAAGAAAGTGCAATAAAACGGATTTATTATTGTACTGAACAACAACAGTAAAACACGGATATGTGCAAACATTGACGTTACGAAATTGAATAATTTTCCTTACCTTCGCCTCTTTGCAGTAGCCTAGTCCTTGCAGGGCTGCAGCTGTTATCTCTCACATCCGAAGTTTACAATTCGCGCTGCTGCGGGTCTTTCTGCTGCAGGTAACAGTGTGCGTGTAGCGCTTTAAGGAGTCTGTGTAGAACACTCCGTCATGTCAGTTCCGATCTTCGAGCCAGCGCATGTCGAAATTAATAAAGCTTATTATCTGTCCAGCACAGGGGCCACAACAGGGGCCAGGAGCAATTTTACAGGGGCACTGGCCCCCCCGGCCCCCATTTAAAACCGCCTATGTAGATATAGGCCCCGTCCACACGAGTACGTTTTTGTCGAATCTGCATAAATACTTTATCGTTTTGGCCTCGCGTCCAGATGGAGCTGGCTTTTTCGAGGGGTGAAACCAGTATTTTTTGAAAACGGGTCCCAGAGTGGGAAAATCCTAAAACGCCGGATAGCCCGGAGTTGTCTGGACGGCAAAGCGGATTTTTTTCAGAAACGATGACGTATAAGCCCCGCCTCTCTAACCTTTAACCTCAGCCGCCGCCACTAGACATGTCATAACAACAACGGCGGACTACAGGCTTGTGCTCGTACTGCAGAAACAACTCAGTCTATTACGATCTGACACTGAGGCTAGGGAGAACTGCAGCTTAAATACACCCAGGGGGAAGCAGGTGATCGGCAAAAGCCAATGACAGTCACTGAAAGTGACTGTCATTGTGACTGAAAGAGGAAGTGAGTGCGGGCGTGGCCAGTAATGCTAAGTGGAGATGTTACCTGAAGAGAGAAGCCCACAGGTAGGACCATGACAATATTACTGCGAGGAGCAACAAAACTCCTCGTGTTATGAGCTTGTTTTGTAAACAGCACGTGACCTTTATACGCATGCTCCATGGCTTCTCTTCCGGTTTTAGTGTATTGGTGTGGCGGCGTCACAGCACCACATACAGGCCTGGCATATGTACTACAACGTTTTGGGTCATTTCCAGTGAATCGAAACGACGCCGTGTTTACGGAGATTTTTTTTCAAAACGACAGCGTATTGGGTGAGGCCGCGTACTCGTGTGGACAGGGCCCTAGATGAGCTGTAGTATACGAACTCTGTGTGTGTGTGTGTGTGTGTGTGTGTGTGTGTGTGTGTGTGTGTGTGTGTGTGAAGATATGTTACATGTAAATACAAAAATGAAGTGCATAAGTTGTGTGTGTGAGAGAGAGTGTATGTTCAGCGTGCATGAGTGTTGTGTATACCAGTGAGTGTGTTACATGTAAATATAGAAATGTAGTGCATCGTGTGTGTGTGTGTGTGTGTGTAAGAGAGGGTGTGTGTTGAGAGTGCATGAGTTGTATCTTATAGTGAGTGAGAGAAAGACATAGTATGTGTTAAGAGAGTGAAGTATGTGTTCATATATATGAGAGAGAGAGAGAGAGAGAGAGAGTTAAGACAGTGCATGAGTGTTACATTTAAATATAAAAATGTAGTGCATAAGTTGTATGTCTGTGTTGAGAGTGTATGAATGTTACATGTAAATATAGAAATGTAGTGCACAAATTGTGTGTGTGAGAGTGAGATCACTCATCAGCAAAAATTTTCTCTTTTGAGTCGTACAATCGAAAACCACCAACGTTTTGCTTTCTATCTATCTAGTGTCTATCTATGTGTGCACGCAGCACAAATCCCACTGTAGTCGGATATCTATAAAGACGCATATTTATCTATACAGTTGCATTTACATGTAAACGACGGTTTCAGTCACTGAAAACGGATATTTTTGAAAACTCCGGGCAAAGTGGAGATTTCTGGAAACTCTGAATTGTCTGAGGACAGAATTGTAACTGTATGTCTACAAAGTGAGAAAACCTGAAGAGAGTATAAGAGATGAATAACTTGCATCCCAAATTAATCGCACGTTCAGGTGGTTTGTAGGTCGTTGTGTTGTCGGACTAGAGCATGACTATCTGATACCACCACCATCACGACAACCTTCTCATCCACCTACTGCTTGAACACGTGAAATGTTTGTGTGCTACGGTAATATGCATCCCCGCAGAAGCCAAATAGGCCAAACAAAAATCCAGCGGGCGGAACAAACATTTCGTGGAACATATCGGTTTTATAAATTTTATTGCCCGGCCCTGGGGTGGCCAGGGCGGGGCCAAGGCGTGCCCTGGGGGTGGCCACGCCCCCTGGCCACCCCTTAGCTCCACCCCTGAACCTCCCCTTTATCTTCAAGATCCTTGAAAAAGCTGTGGCACAGCAGTTATGCTCATTTACATAGGAATAACATCCATGAAATGTATCAGTCAGGATTTAGACCTCATCATAGCACTGTAGCACAGCTACCCACTGCTCTGGGTGTGTGTGTGTGTGTGTGTGTGTGTGTGTGTGTGTGTGTGTGTGTGTGTGTGTGTGTGCATGTCTGGATTCACTAGTTCAGATGAGTTAAATGCAGAGGAGGAATTTTGCTGTACTTGAGTGTACATGTGACAAAAATAAAGGCTTCTTAGGCTACGTTTACATTACGTTGAATCAGCGGATCATCAGATTAACGTTCTTAAAACGATTCGCGTTTACACTAAAACCGTTAGCCGTGCACACAGCAACACCAATACGCGGATACGCTCGGCTCCGCAGGCATCCTGCGCTCCAAATCACTCCGCCCTGAACAGTGAGTGCCCTCTGGAGGGTGTGCACTCCGGCCCTGCGCAGCTCACAGAGCGCGCGAGTGAAGTGAACAAGCCACGATTCGGGACTGAGCCGCTGTGTGTGAGATCCCAGCGCATATCACTTATTACTTGCAAGTGGAAGGATGGCAAGCCTAAAGACAATCATAACTACACAATGGGCAGTATTTGCATCAGTATTTGCAGTATTTTCATACTTTTATACTCTTTAATGAAAGGTGATACAAGGCGGAAGTCTGCGCCGTTTTTCAGCAGTCGCGTCACATGACCAACGCCAGCGAATCAGGAAGGTGGATGTCACAGTGACGTTGTCCAATGAGACGCCAGCTAGAGCTCAGCACAGCGTATTCGCGTATTCTCAATGTTTACACAGCACCGGAGCTGATACGATCTAGATTGAATACGTGGACGCTGGCGGATTCCCGTTTCCCCGCTTTTTCAGGGGGGTTAATGTAAACGGACAGTGCATCCGCGAAGAAAACGAGACAGATACGGTCTAGTGTAAACATAGCCTTAATTTCAAGTGTGGAATTTGCATTTGGAATCTGTTGCTGTTAAAGAAACATTATGTGACAATTGATATTTTTTGCTCCTGGGCTTCCCCTACAGTTGTGGAGTGTAATTCATGTTTACACCACTGTCATAAATACATATCACTGTTTAAGTCCCCTCATGGACAGTTGTATATGTCCATTTCTTTCCAAGCTGAAGGACATGGAACAAGTGTCAACTAACCAGGTAGAGTAATATTCCAGGATTTTACACAAATAAATATGACTGCATCATCTTATTTATTGTGACATCTATCTGAGATGAACATTAACATAACAAAAAGGAAAACAAAAAAGAATAAAAAAGTATGTAGTGGATGTTCATTATGTCTAACTATTACAGATATTTTAAGTTCGTTTCTTAGACAAGGATTTTTATTTTTTTTTAAGCTTGTTACCTCGTTAACAGTTTCGGCGAGAATCTCCCGCCTTCTTCAGAAACAGTCACCAGATGACTGGTGACTGTTTCTGAAGAAGGCGGGAGATTCTCGCCAAAACTGTTAACGAGGTAACAAGCTTAAAAAAAAAATAAAAATCCTTGTCTAAGAAACGAACTTAAAATATCTGAATAAAAAAGTAGTTTTTATTTTGCTGAAAAAAAAGTTTGAATTTTTAGGCCATATGCATTGTTTCCTCAGCATTTGCTCATGGAGTTTGTGTGTTATTGAATAAAATGTTTTTGGCAACATGGCACAGTCACATATATACATTGAGCAGTGTAATTCATTACAAGCTAGCCGAGATAGGTTTGCAAAGTTGCAAGCTTTCAAGTCTTATTACCTCCGCCAAGGAGGTTATGTTTTCGGTAGAGTTGGTTTGTTTGTTTTATGAGGTAAAGGAGTAGATCTGGAGGGTCCTCAGACATAGAGTGTTTTGGTAAACTGGGATGTATGGATGCTGTCAGTCCCCACTCGCTTGCTCACTCGAGTTTGTTGATGGTGCAGTGGCTGGCTGCTTTATGTCCCGGGGCTCCCTCATGCCTGTGTTACCTTCTGGCTCTCTCCTTTTAGTTATGCTGTCATAGTTAGTTGCCGGAGTCCCTGCTTGTACTCGGTGCAATATGTATACTGTTCCTACTTATTCAGGTGACATTGGGCATACCTAACCACCTGTGTTTTCTTTCTCTCCCCCCCCACTCCAAATCTGTTCCTCTGAGTTACATGGAGTCAACAGGAAATCTTTTGGTGGAGACGGTGGGGACCTCGACTGGCTATCGTAGCCTGCAGGGAATCGGCCGTCAGACATTCTGTCGCATGTCCCAGACCCGGTGAAATGTAACTGAATTGTCTTGGCCAGGCCTAAGGGTCCCATCTGCATCTCATCATTGCTGAGGAGTGTGCTCCCATCACCCAATCAAGCATCCAGCCAGAGCAGACCTGCTTGATCCATCCTGGTACCCTGTGTCTGGTCGGAGTTTTATCGCCCCACTCCTGTGAAGGACGGCCCCATGAGGACAGTTGAGGGTTATACCTGTTAAAACTGTTAATATTATGGTCAGGCTGTCTGTTGTTGCCCAAATGAGGATGGGTTCCCTTTTGAGTCTGGTTCCTCTCAAGGTTTCTTCCTCATGTCATCTGAGGGAGTTTTTCCTTGCCACCGTCGCCACAGGCTTGCTCATTGGGGATAGATTAGGGATAAAATTAGCTCATGTTTTAAGTCGTTCAAATTCTGTAAAGCTGCTTTGCGACAATGTTTATTGTTAAAAGTGCTGTACAAATAAACTTGATTTGATTTGATTTGACCTCCGCCAAGGAGGTTATGTTTTTGGTAGCGTTGGTTGGTTTGGTTGTTGGTTTGTCTGTTAGCAACATTACGGAAAAAGTTATGAACGGATTGCGCTGAAATTTTTTTCCAGAGGTGTGACTGGGCACAAGTAACAATCCATTACATTTTGGCGGTGATCCAGATCACCTTCTGGATCCAGGATTTTTTTAAAGGATTCTTTATCATAGCGAGATGAGCTGCTTGGCGGAGGTCTGCGCTCTCCGAGTGCTTTTCTAGTTTGACATGAGATTGACAGACTGACCAAATGTTTTGGCATGAGATTAATTTATTTATTTGCATGCTAGCTTGAGATGGGACTGAGGTTCAATTACTTTTGTCATTTGAAAAAACTACATTGATAATGTTACAGCCTAAATTGTAATCTTTTGTAAATAACTTTGGCAGATATGTACACTCTGCTTCTTATGTCTTGAAGTAAATATGTATGCTTTTATGCCGTGCAGGAGGCAAAATTTGCACAAGTATTGCATACAACTTGGGACAGTAGCATGGTAAGCTTATGTAGCCAGAACCATATGAACACTGACATATATAATGCTTGGAGATGCTAATGGACAAAGAACAGCTAGTCAACTAAATTAACCTTACAAAACATGGATGCCTCTAACACAAAGCAATGCAAACTTGGGTGGCAAGTTTACCAACAAAGCTAGACAGCACCCAACACAAGAGCACTAATTACCAGTACCAATGTCCCAGTGTTGAAGTCTGGGGCCTTTCTGTGTGGAGTTTGCAGGTTCTCCCTGTGCCTGCATGGGTTTCATCCGGGCACTCTGGTTCCTGGATTAGGTCAACTGGCTACTCTAAATTGCCCATAGCTCTGAATGTCAGTGTGAATGGTTGATGTTCTGAATAATTTTAATACTTTGCTCCCTCCACTAGCTTCCTGTAGCTACCCAGGTTTTAAAATGCTCAGTATGTTTATATGCACACTAATATTCCACTGTTATTCCAAATATAACAGTATTCTGAATTTGATAGGAGTCAAACATCATGTTCCATTCATTATCTGTAGCCACTTATCCTGTTCTACAGGGTTGCAGGCAAGCTGGATCCTATCCCAGCTGACTATGGGGAGAGGCAGGGTACACCCTGGACAAGTTGCCAGGTTATCACAGGGCTAACACAGAGACAAACAACCATTCACATGTACAGTCAATTTAGAGCCACCAGTTACCCTAACCTGCATGTCTTTGGACTAGGGGGAAACCAGAGCACCCAGAGGAAACCCACACAGACAGAACATGCAAACTCCACACATAAAGACCCTCACCGGCCCCTGGGCTTGAACCCAGGACCTTCTTGCTGTGAGGCAACAGTGCTAACCACTACACCACATCATATTCCATTTGGAATTTGGCCTTATTCCAAATTTAGCATTTTCCAATTAAGATGTGTGGGATATGCCAATATTATTCTGGGTTTAGGAGCATTCTTTGGACATGTATACAGTGCATTCAGAATCCATAGGTGCTAAAGAAGGCAACTGGACTTGCTTGAAAGGACACTCATTTCAGGACTGCAATATGCACATTTTGGCCAGGGAGGACCAGTGGTTTGAAAGAGGAGTAAAAGAAGCAATCTTTGTCAACCTGGAACGACCATCACTGAACAAAGGAGGTGGTCTGAGACACCACTTATCAGCCACCTACAATGCAGTCCTTGGCACACTTCCCAGAAAACTGAATACACATCCATACCAAGACTCAGCTCACTTCAATGATACACATGATGGCAGAGAGAGACAGTGACCCACAGATCACCCTAACAATCCTCTCGGCTGCTAACACCATTCACTCCCCACCTGCAGTGACCCTAACAACCTATAGGGTGGCTGAGAGGGTCAACAATCCATGTGACCTCAACAACTGGCTTTTAGTCCACTAGAGGTTAAATACCTGAAACTGCCCATTAGTCAGACAGAATTGAAGAAGCCTTTCAGATGAGAGGTGACATGTCTTCAAGGATTTCAAGCAAGTCCAGTTGCCTTCTTTCATACCTATGGATTACAATGACCTGGATAACTGATAACCTTCACAGACACATTCAGAATATTTGTCACAATTGTGGGTTTTTATGGCAGTTTGTGACACACATCTTCTTACCTGTTCATTATGGCCAGCTCTGTGTGTTGGACATAATCCAACTAGACAATTCAGATTATGCAAAAGTGCATGTAAATAGGAATATTAGTGAAATATTAATTTTAATTAGCCATGTAAACAGCTTAGTAGAAATATTGTGTTTTTCTGAATAAGTGCAAAAACTGGAATATTTTGTTTAGGTAAACATAGTGACTGATGCTTAACTAAAAAGCCAAAAATGGACCAGCACCCACCTACCTCAAAGCACTTATCACACCCCACATTGCAGCACATTTCCCCTGATACTCTCACACTGCTCAACTGGTCCCACC